>NC_091576.1:4768451-4783451 GCF_042767895.1 Penaeus vannamei
TTTTTTGCACAGCTGTACCTTTGCTGTATAATCCCTCTAAACAGCTGTGCCCTTGTTGTATAAAGTCTCTCTAATAGCTATGCCCTTGCTGTAGAGGGTCCCTTTGTACAGCTGTGCCCTTGCTGTTTATTTCCTGTGCCTAAACAGCCTAATAGCTGTATAGGGTCCTTGCCATAAAGGGCCCCTTAGCACAGCTATCCCTTGCTACGTAGAGTCCTTTTGAACAGCTGTGCCCTTGCTGTATAAAGTCTCTCTAATAGCTATGCCCTTATTGTACAGGGTCCCTTTGAACAGCTGTGCCTTTAGCTGTCATTTGCAGAGTTCTGCACCCAGCGCACGGGCTCCCAGTATGCAGCTCAGCGTGGGATCCATTAGCGGAGCTGTGCCCTCAGCGTGTGGGGTCCCTTTGCACACTTCTGCCCGGTGTTCACGGGGTCCCTTTGCACAGCTGCGACCTCAGCTGTTGAGCCCTTGGTCCCCGTCCACGCGGTGAGCCACAGCCGACAGCCCTTCCGTGCGGAGGCGCCAAGGAGCCTGGAGCACCTCCGGCCGTGGCGAGTACCCCGGCCTGGAGGTAATGCGCCTTCCGAGCCAGTCTAGAATCGGCTGCCACTGCCTACCGCCGGTACGTACGTACGTACGTACGTACGTACGTACCTACCTACCTACCTACCTACCGACGAAGTGTACTCCGTCGCGGCCAGCGGGGGGGGGGGGCATGCATTCCTGCCGCATTACGCCCCCCCCCCCCCCCGAGGCACCGGCTCGCCTCGTCGCCAAAAAAGAGAAGAAAGGCTTGGCGAGAAATAACATCCCTGGCGTTAGTTATGTCGACTCCTTTCCGGCTTGGGGGGGAATGTTTATTCGTGGCTGTTATGCGGACGCGGGGGAAGCCGTCCGAGAGTTCGACTGCCCCCGCAAGGTCTGGCCCAAATCCCCCGCCACAATTTTTTTTTTTTTTACTAATTTATATTCAAATTACACACACATACACTCATACATACGTACACACACACGCACACATACATGCACACACACACACACGCACACAGAGTGAGTAGCAATTTTTTACTTTTGCATAAGTCTGGTTATAACTAAAAGAAAAAAAAAAAAATACCCCTAGATTCTCTGTTTTTTCCAAAAAAAAAAAAAAAAAAAAAAAAAAAAAAAAAATCCTCAAGAAACGGATGAAATGACCGTATTCTGCATCCTCGTCGCGCCAGGGATCGAACATTCGCAAACGACCTTGCATTAGACGACACAAATCACGGTAATTAATTGCCTTAAACTACGACATGAACTCAACGACTTGGCGGACTGCAGAACCCGCGCCTATCGCCACTTGTCACGCCTTTCTTGGCCTCCTCCACCCCCTCTTCTTCTTTGGCTTTACCTTCTTTATCCTCTTCTTCTTCTTCTCTTTTTTTCTTATTCCTCTTCTTCTTCTTTTCCTTCTTCTTCTTCTCCTCCTCCTCCTCCTCCTCCTGCTCCTCCACCTCCTCCTTCTCCTCCTCTTCTTCTTCTTCTTCTTCTTCTTCTTCTTCCTTCTCCTCCTCCTCCTCTTCCTCCTCCTACTTCTCCTCTTCTTCCTTCTCCTCCTCCTCTTCTTCTTCTTCCTTCTCCTTCTCCTACTCCTCCTCTTCTTCTTCCTTCTCCTTCTCCTCCTCCTCTTCTTCTTCCTTCTCCTTCTCCTCCTCCTCCTCTTCTTCTTCTTCCTTCTCCTTCTCCTACTCCTCCTCTTCTTCTTCTTCCTCTTCCTCCTCTTCTTCTCCCTCCTCCTTCTCCTCTTCTCCCTCCTCCTCCTCCTCCTCTTCTCCCTTCTTCTCCTCCTCCTCCTCCTCTTCTCCCTCCTCCTCCTCCTCCTCCCCCTCCCTCTGCCTCTTGTTCCTTTCCCCTTGTCACTGATGCTACTCCTCAGGACTCCGGACGAAATACAATTTGCCAAACGGAGTAGCGAAGAGGCACCCCTGTTCTCTCCTCCTTTGTCAGTCGCAGGAAGAAGTAAGAAAGGGAATAAACAGGAGAAGTGAGTCGATGATCGAAGGCGTGGGAAGAGGAGAAGGAAGGCAAGCGAGGATAAAGCGAGGATAAAGCGGAGGAACCGAATGAACGAGGAGAGAAGAGTAGAGAACAGAAAGAACGAATGAATGAATGAACGAGGAGAGACGAGTGGAGAACAGAAAGAACGAATGAATGAAGGAACGAGGAGAGACGAGTGGAGAACAGAAAGAACGAATGAACGAGTCGAGAACAGAAAGAATGAACGAGGAGAGAAGAGTGGAGAACAGAAAGAACGAATGAATGAATGAACGAGGAGAGAAGAGTAGAGAACAGAAAGAACGAATGAGGAGAGAAGAGTGGAGAACAGAAAGAACGAATGAGGAGAGAAGAGTGGAGAACAGAAAGGGGTCGAAGGCGGAGAGACGAGTGGAGAACAGAAAGAACGAACGAATGAATGAACGAGGAGAGACGAGTGGAGAACAGAAAGAACGAATGAGGAGAGAAGAGTGGAGAACAGAAAGAACGAATGAATGAATGAACGAGAGAAGAGTAGAGAACAGAAAGAACGAATGAGGAGAGACGAGTGGAGAACATAAAGAACGAATGAGGAGAGAAGAGTGGAGAACAGAAAGAACGAATGAGGAGAGAAGAGTGGAGAACAGAAAGAACGAATGAATGAATGAACGAGGAGAGACGAGTAGAGAACAGAAAGGGGTCGAAGGCGGAACCAAAAGCGTGACAAAGCTCGTTCAATAAACCCCTTTGCTTACATATATTATGGACAAATCATCGCAACCAGAGAACGAACGTATTTGGGGAGGAGGTGAACGGCCCACAGCTGAACGGGTGAACGGCTGATGAGATAACGGATAAGTAAATAGGTGAACGGCTCACAGCTGAACGGGTGAACGGCTGATAAGATAACGGATAAGTAAATAGGTGAACGGCTCACAGCTGAACGGGTGAACGGCTGATAAGATAACGGATAAGTAAATAGGTGAACGGCTCACAGCTGAACGGGTGAACGGCTGATAAGATAACGGATAAGTAAATAGGTGAACGGCTGATAGGTGAACGGCTGATAAGATAACGGATAAGTAAATAGGTGAACGGCTGATGAGATAACGGATAAGTAAATAGGTGAACGGCTCACAGCTGAACGGGTGAACGGCTGATAAGATAACGGATAAGTAAATAGGTGAACGGCTCACAGCTGAACGGGTGAACGGCTGATAAGATAACGGATAAGTAAATAGGTGAACGGCTCACAGCTGAACGGGTGAACGGCTGATAAGATAACGGATAAGTAAATAGGTGAACGGCTCACAGCTGAGCGGGTGAACGGCTGATAAGTTAACGGATAAGTAAATAGGTGAACGGGTGAACGGATGGCGGGTGAACACGTGAACGGGTGACAGGTGGACGCTGACAGGTAAACAGATAAACGGGAGACGAGTGAACAGTCACCAGGTAAACGGTTGACAGGTGAACAGTCACCAGGTAAACGGTTGACAGGTGAACAGTCACCAGGTAAACGGTTGACAGGTGAACAGTCACCAGGTAAACGGTTGACAGGTGAACAGTCACCAGGTAAACGGTTGACAGGTGAACAGTCACCAGGTAAACGGTTGACAGGTGAACAGTCACCAGGTAAACGGTTGACAGGTGAACAGCCACCAGGTAAACGGTTGACAGGTAAACAGCCAACAGGTGAACAGTCACCAGGTAAACGGTTGACAGGTGAACAGTCACCAGGTAAACGGTTGACAGGTGAACAGTCACCAGGTAAACGGGAGACGAGTGAACAGTCACCAGGTAAACGGTTGACAGGTGAACAGTCACCAGGTAAACGGGAGACGAGTGAACAGTCACCAGGTAAACGGTTGACAGGTGAACAGCCACCAGGTAAACGGTTGACAGGTGAACAGCCACCAGGTAAACGGGAGACAGGTGAACAGCCACCAGGTAAACGGTTGACAGGTGAACAGTCACCAGGTAAACGGTTGACAGGTGAACAGTCACCAGGTAAACGGTTGACAGGTGAACAGCCACCAGGTAAACGGTTGACAGGTGAACAGTCACCAGGTAAACGGTTGACAGGTGAACAGTCACCAGGTAAACGGTTGACAGGTGAACAGCCAACAGTTAAACGGCTGACAGGCGAACAGGTGGACATATGAACGCGCCGCAGGTGAACAGGTGAACATTCCCCCCTTTAACAAGGCCGAAGACACCTCTTAATTTGCCCGCCACTCGATGAGGGCCGACAGCACCTCGGCGTGTGAGGCAGAGACAGAGCTATTTCGGGCTCGGCGAAAGCTCTCTATTTCTAGGAAAACTGCCGGCCGATCAGGACTCAAATAAAGACTCAAAAAAAAAGAAGACTTGAGTCAGCTGGAACGGCCGGGCCCCAATTACGGAGGGAAATGACGGGGCTAATGGAGCCTTATTTGGGGGCCTGGGGAGGGGGGGGGGAGGGGGAGGGGAGGGGGCGTGGCTCTGTCGACTGTACACGTGTGAGGGACGGAAGAACGGGAAGAGGTGAATGAGAGGGGAGAATGGAAGACGAGTGATGAATGAACGGGAATGGCCGGGCACGAGGATGAGAAAGCCAGGGAAATACACAAAGCGAAAATGAAATAAATGGGGAGAGAAATGCGGAAAAGGAATAACGAAAGGCAAAATTGGGGGAGGAGAGGAATGAAAGAGTAAACGGGAAGAAAGGCGAGGGCGAGAGAGAGAGAGAGAGAGAGAGAGAGAGAGAGAGAGAGAGAGAGAGAGAGAGAGAGAGAGAGAGAGAGAGAGAGAGAGAGAGAGAGAGAGAGAGAGAGAGGGAGAGAGAGAGAGAGAGAGAGAGAGAGAGAGAGAGAGAGAGAGAGAGAGAGAGAGAGAGAGAGAGAGAGAACCGCGTGGTCGAACGCCTCTTGAAGACCCGATCTATATATTTATATTCCTATCGCACTTCCAGGACGTTGCTGAGGGAACAACATCGCCGCCTGAGTTACGCAAAATGCTATGAAACTATTCCTCTTCTCCTCTTCCGCCTCTTCTTCTTCTTCTCCCTTCTCCTCCTCTTCTACTTCTTCATTCTCCTCCTCTTCTTCTTCCTTCTCCTACTCCTCCTCTTCTTCTTCTTCTTCCTCCTTCTCCTTTTCTTCTTCTTCTTCCTTCTCCTTCTCCTACTCCTCCTCTTCTTCTTCCTTCTCCTTCTCCTCCTCCTCCTCTTCTCCTTCTCCTCCTCCTTCTCCTACTCCTCTTCTCCCTCCTTCTCCTCCTACTCCTCCCCCCGCCTCTTGTTCTTTTTCCCTTATGGGGGGAACTTTGCCGAAAATCTAGACGTCTCATGTTTTGGACCTGAAACCTGTTCCACGCGCCTTTCCGTGTGTCGTGGGCTTGTTTGGAGTGCGAATTGCATCACCTCGCTAAGCGGCACCACAGAGTCGGTTCATTCGGAATACAGCGCCAGCTCACAGCGTCGTCCATTGATAATTAACCGGCCAAGGAGACCTGCCTGTACTGCTAGGCCGGGGCGGAGGCGCTACCCGACCGCGCCGAATCATACGGTAAGATCCTGGGACATTTCCCGAAGGAACAGGAGCGCCTTCGGGGCCTCGCGCACTCACGGTCGCTGGGCAGAGCTTCGCCGACAGGTTTTGGGGATTAGGAAGGGGGAAAGGCTGAAGAATCCTCTCCCCAACTCACTCACTCTCTCTCTCTCTCTCTCTCTCTAATACTCTCTCTTTCTTTCTTTCTTTCTTTCTTTCTTTCTTTCTTTCTCTCTCTCTCTCTCTCTCTTTCTCTCTCACTCTCTCTCTCTCTCTCTCTCTCTGCTTGTGTCTGTACACTTTGAGTTTCAAAAGGCACTGCCGCATAGATATGAGTATGCAAAATAAGCAATGTACTTTTTGCACACGGGTATACACACTTTTCACTTTTCATGGTTCTTTTCACTTTTCATGGGCGCTTTTCACTATTCCTGGTTCTATTTGGTCATTCGAGTCCGCGCACTTGCCGCTGCCCGAAGCGTGGTCCGAGAGTCCGCCAGAGAACACGACACACTTCGGCGGACCGGAAGGCCTAGCGCCGGGGCCTCGGCTCGCCAGGCCCAGCAGCAGGCTGTTGCAGAAGGAGCCACGACTTGCTCGGGTCCTTCGGCGGCAACAGGGCGCCGGAAGCACGCAGGGGGCGACTTGGCTTCGCTCCAACACCTCATCTTCGTCCGGGGGAGGGTCCGCACCTGCCACGCACAGGGAAACACGGCGAAGTGGCAGCGCAACTCCCCACCTGCCACGCACAGGCACACACGGCGAAGTGGCAGAACAACTCCGCAACTGCCATGCACGCACACACACGCACGCACACAAACCCAGCGCAGCTCGCACCGCTGCATGAGACGGTCACGACCCAACTGCTGCCTCTGCTACGACCCCTTCCCTCCCCCGCTGACCCCTCCCCCTCCCCCTCCCCTCATTCCTTCCGCCTGCCCCATTGGCTCATATCTTGTTTCAATCTCTCTCTCTTTCTTTCTTTCTCTCGCTCTCACTCTTTCTCTCCCTCTCGCACTCTTATTCTTTCTCTCTCTTATATATACATACACAAGTGTGTGTGTATATATATAAAATACACACACTTGTATATATATATATGCATATATATACATATAAATATCTATCTATCTATCCATCTATCTATATCTATATCTATATATATATATAATATAATATATATATATATATATATATATATATATGCATTATATATATATATATATATATATATATATATATTTATATATATAATATATATATATATATATATATATATATATATATATATATATATATATATATATATATATAAATACATGCATGTATTTATATATGAATGTATATATGCATGCATGATTGTATGTATGTATGTATACATACATACATAAATACATTCATACACACACACACTATATTTGTATGTGTGTGTTTAATCTCCCCTTTCTCTTTCTCTCTCCTCTCTCGTTCTCGCCCTCTACGTCCCCCACCAATTGTTCTCGTTATTTATTTATTCCTCTCCTTTTTATTTGAAAAAATAGATATACGGATAGTTGAGTGAATAGATGGATAGATTGATGGATGAATGGATGAATTGCAGAGTGGATGGATGGATAAATAGATGGATGGATGAAGACGTGTATGGATGGATGGGCGAATGAATATAAATGGATGGATGGATAAATGAATGAACAGATGAATGGATGGATGCGTGGATAGACGGATGGACGGATGTGTAACACATAGATAAATGTAATATATATATATATATATATATATATATATATATATATATATTCATATATATATATATATATATATATATATATATATATATAGAGAGAGAGAGAGAGAGAGAGAGAGAGGGAGAGGAAGAGAGAGAGAGAGAGAGTGAACGAGAGAGAGCAAGAGAGAGAGAGAGAGACAGAGACAGAGACAGAGACAGAGACAGAGACAGAGACAGAGACAGAGACAGAGACAGAGAGAGAGAGAGAGAGAGAGAGAGAGAGAGAGAGAGAGAGAGAGAGAGACAGAGACAGAGAGAGCCAGAGACAGAGACAGAGAGAGAGAGAGAGACAGACAGACAGATAGAGAGAGAGAGAGAGAGAGAGAGAGAGAGAGAGAGAGAGAGAGAGACAGAGAGAGAGAGGGAGAGAGAGGAGAGAGAGAGAGGGAGAAAGAGGAGAGAGAGACAGGGAGAAAGAGGAGAGAGAGAGAGGGAGAAAGAGGAGAGAGAGAGGGAGAAAGAGGAGAGAGAGAGGGGGAGAAAGAGAAGAGAGAGAGAGAGAGAGAGAGAGAGAGAGAGAGAGAGAGAGAGAGAGAGAGAGAGAGAGAGAGACAGAGAGAGAGAGAGGTAAGTAGATTGATACGATGAACAGAGAAACAGGTAGACAGATGGATAAACGGATACATGAATCGATAGACAGCACACACCCGGGGAATAGTGGGATCTGAATGGGTATTTTGGGGTGAAGTGGGCATGGGCAGCGGGGTAGTAGGAACACGTGGCTTAGAAGAGATACGCCTTAAGATCTCCATATAAATTCATCTTTTCCTTCGATAGCAAATTGTCTGAAGGAGATAATCCCTTAAAATTGCGTATGTGGTTTGGCGGATAAGTGACACAACGGTACAGGACTTCATACCGAGGCTGCGGAGTCCGAATCGGAGTCAGAGAGACAACAGGAGTCGCAAAAAATTCCCTTTTAAACACCGCACACTTTACTTTCCACCCGAGAGAGTAAGAGGCCATATCAAGTGCTGCTATCTGTCGGCAGAACGACGAGTGACCAAACGTAAACAAAGGCCATCACCAGCTGATTTCCCACCGCCATTGGCTTAAAAAAAAAAAAAAAAAAAAAAAACAGCCTGCAGTTGGTATACAAATGCATTTTTTAAAATCATTATACTGTCGGGGTCGGAGTCGGATACACAAGAATTCAAGGAGTCGGACTTGGGTGTCTTGAGCACCGACTCCACAACCCTGCTTCATACATCAATATTTCTTCCTCAATGCTTTAATCACCTATCTGATTGGCTGAAAGATTGTTTAATTGTTTGGCAGAAAAGATAGGCATCAGGCTTGGTGCAAATAAGTAGGTTAGTCTGCAAAACAAAACATTTTCCACAATTCCTCGAAAATCGACTGTCTGCAAAATACTCGCAAAATACGGCATTTTCCCTGAAATGTTGAGAAAACATTTCCTTTAACTATGAGTAATAGAATTGTTTTTTTCACGCACTTTACAAAGTCATTAAACATTACACTCCTAAAAAGAATTCATCAATTCTACTTATCAAGTCCAACACTGGAACCTGATGGCTTTGTTTACATTTCAAGGTTAACTACAACTTGCTTGTGTGAATGAGTTAGCCAAAAGTTTTAAGTTATTCTTACTGGCAACCTGCAGGTATTATGCAAGCACTAATTGTATTATCACATTGCTTATTATTGATTTCTACAACAAATTTGGTAACATTTCAAGCAGTACGCTTGCTTACACATTCCCAAAATGTTTATAGTTGAACTTGCTGCACTGTAGAGCAATAAAATAGTCATAATCGTAATATCAGGTCGATTGTTATTCATATACGATGTAAATGGCCATTGATATCGGGATTTAGTAAAAAAAATAGTCCACGTAAAACAGAAAAAAGTGAAAACCACTGCACGTAGTTTATACACCCACACCATTGTTTAATTGGGAGACAATAGCACCGCTCTGTTATGATCTATATGGACGTCAAAGCGCTATTAGGATAGGGGGGGGGGCATCACTTATGTATGGAATGCCCAATTATCCAGAACCATATGGATCATACCTATGCCCTGCGAACCGTGTCAGCAGACTGCCTAATGACCTTACAAGACCGACGATCAGATTTCTCTGGGACTCGTGAAGACAACCCACATCGGGGCTCGTGGATGGATAGGTAGATGGATAGATGGATGGACGGACAGATGGATGAATAAATAAGAGAATGGATGGAGGGAAGGAGGGAGGGAGTGTGTGTGTGTGTGTGTGTGTGTGTGTGTGTGTGTGTGTGTGTGTGTGTGTGTGTGTGTGTGTGTTAGTGTGTGTGTGCGTGTGTGTGAAAGCTGTTTTGCGTGTGCCTGTGCATGTGCGCGTCTGAAAAAGCTAATCTGGGTCCAGTACTCTTTGTGCTTCCGTCACCGCCGCCGCCAGCAGCAGTCCTCGGCCGGCCTTGGCCTGCGCCGGAGAACTGCGTGTGTCACGGAGTCCTAAATACTCCACTGCTTATGTTAACGCTGACGGCCATGCCTGCCTAAGTGCCCGGTTACCTGGCAAGGGTTAAAAGAAAGGCGAGGTGGGTAAGGGGGAAAGGGGTAAGGGAGGGAGGGGAAGGGGAAGGGGGTGAGCAGCAGGGGAATGGGGTTAATGGTTGAGGGAAGGGGAAGGGGAAGGGGTGAGCAGCAGGGGAATGGGGTTAATGGTTGAGGGAAGGTAAAGGGGAAGGGGGTGAGCAGCAGGGGAATGGGGTGAGTAGCAGGGGAATGGGGTTAATGGTTGAGGGAAGGGGAATGGGGTGAGCAGCAGGGGAAGGGGGTGAGCAGCAGGGGAATGGGGTGAGCAGCAGGGGAATGGGGTTAATGGTTGAGGGAAGGGAAAGGGGAAGGGGTTGGGGGCGTCCGACCGCACATGCCGGTATGTTCGTGCGTTCATTCCGTCCCGAGTTCCCATAACTTATTCTGACTGTAATTGTTCGCCCGATCGATCAGTGACGCTCGGCGCGGCCGGTACTGGCGGGCGCTCCTTCCCGATCGGCCGCTCACGTGGCCTCGTGTTGCTCGTCGTCTGCAGAGGATGCATCCGAACCGCAGGCTGAAAGGTCACCGCGGGTCCTCAGGCCCTCGGTGCTCGCTTCAGGGAAGTCCACTTCACCTGGGCCGCGTCTCGTGGCCGCGCCTTGCGAGCAGTCACTTCCAGGGGGTTCGCTCCGCCGCCCTCCATCATGAAGGCTCTCACCTTCAAAGTCCCGGGCGGGGATATTTGGCAAGTTCCACGGCATGCAAGGCGATCGCTTCAGAATTCCGCAGACTTTGGAGAACTGAATCCATGACACAGTTGCCAACTTGCCTATTTACAAGATCGTTCATTCTCACTAAAGTTGAGTTGGATGCTGTACGATAAGGTGGGCTGCGGCTTCCCGGCAGCGTAAACCTTAAATAAATGTTTGTGTGGCTCTGCCAGACGTACGATATCTGGCTCCCTTGGGGAATGGAGCAGAGATCGTTCTGGACAAACCCAGGTGTTCTCGGTATTATATTACAATCTTTAGGGTCTGGATCATTGGTTGTGCAACACCTCCATCAACTGCACCTTGTTGACTGTGCCTAGTGTGTTGCCGATCGTGCCTTTTGCAATATTCATGAGCCTCTCACATGCACACTCACATGCCACCATGACCAAGGACATGCGTGCGGGTAATAATTGCATTTTCGTATACAGTTTGGTTCCCAGTGCTTCGCGCCCTCGTCACACCCGCTCCCAGGACCGAGAAGTCCTCAGTTGGTTCTCAGTTTGGCGCGCGGGCCGGAAGTTGCCGCCCTGGCCAGCTGACTCGACTCGGGTAAACAATGATACACTCGGACCATCACTTTGCAAATTTAGGATTTAGAATGATTATATAGACCTATATAAAATTATTATATAGACCTATATAAAATTATTATATAGACCTATATATTATATAATATTATATAGACCTATATATATTATTAAATAGACTTTTATCTACCCATCTACCCAGTCAAGTCTACCTAACCCGACGTAATGAAACTTGGCAAACGATTATCGTAGATTTCAAAGCAAGAAAATAAACCACCGTTTCCCCCCCAAAAAAAGAAAAACTAATAACACGAATATTATAAACTCCACCATTACTCTCATCAACAGTCAATAAACTTTAATTAAGAAGACAGCAACCCACGTCACTTGTAAACAAAATACACATAATTGTTGCTCTCAAAAAAAAAAAAAATAATAATAAAATAAATAAATAAATAAATAAATAAACAACACAGACGGTAATAACTAATAGATTAGGGTAAACACTATAACAATATGGATTAATAAGACACTGTACATACCCGAATTGGAGGTCATGCTTCTCCATAGAATGTACATACCTGGAGCGGAAAAGAAGGAATTTATATTATTAATGATGATGATGGTGGTGATAATGACGATGATGAAGATGATGATGATAACAATAACAATATGACAATAAAAATAATAACTGATAAAAAGTACTATAATAGTATTAATGATAACAATTAATTATAATAAATGCAATAATATTAATGATAATAAGTAATACTACTAGTAATGATAGTATTAATAATAACAACAATGGTGATAATAATGATAACAATAACAATAATAGAGATAATCATAATAAGAAGAACAATAATAGTAATGATGATAATAATAGTAACAATAATAACATCAATAACAATAATAATAATAATCATAATAATAATAATAATAATAACAATAATAATAATGATAACAATAAAATAATAATAACAAATAATGACAATGACAATAATAACTGTAATATCCATAAAAATAGTAATGAAGATGATAACTATAAAAATGATAAGGATCAATATCATGATGGTCATCATTATCCTTATTATTATCATCATTATCATTATTTTGATCATTGTTATCATTATTAATATCATTATCATTATTACTTTATATCCATTACTATATTATTACTATTATCACCATTATTATCATTATTACTATTATTTTCATGTATATTAATATCATTTTATTATTATAATTATTATCGTAATAATAATTATTATTATTAATGTTGTAATCATTATTATCAATATTTTATCATTATCATTATTATCATCATTACCATTATCATTATCATCATTATCATTGTTATTACTTTTATCATTATTATAAGAACAACAAAAATATTGACAAAAATAACAAAAAGCAATATAGAAAGACTGATAATAATGATATAAATAACAATAACAATAATAAAGATGGTAATATCAATAACAATAAATAAATAGTAATAAATAAATAAAATAAATAATAAATAAATAGTAATAAAGATGGTAATATTAATAACAATAGCAGTAATGATAACAGTAATAATGATAATGATAACAAAGAAATAGTTTCATATTCTCCAGACTCCTTCTTCGCACCACGCCCACACGCCCACACGCCCACACGCCCGCATACAGCCGCCGGTACCGACATACACTCGTATAAGCTGTGGACTCGCGCACGCCCTTACGTGACACATACACGCTAACGTATGTACGTATACGCACGCACATACATACAGTCACGTGCAGCCATATGTATGCTCACATACACGCGGATTCACAACACATGCTAATTGACGAACACTCTAACACACACACACACACACACACACACACACACACACACACACACACACACACACACACACACACACACACACACACTTTCTATCCTGTACAAATTTGTGCATACGTGTAAACATAAACCCACGCACACATAAACACACACACACACACACACACACACACACACACACACACACACACACACACACACACACACACACACACACACACACACACACACACACACACACTCTCTCTCTCTCTCTCTCTCTCTCTCTCTCTCTCTCTCTCTCTCTCTCTCTCTCTCTCTCTCTCTCTCTCTCACACACACACACACACACACACACACACACACACACACACACACACACTCTCTCTCTCTCTCTCTCTCTCTCTCTCTCTCTCTCTCTCTCTCTCTCTCTCTCTCTCTCTCTCTCACACACACACACACTGCACCCCCCCCACACCCACACGCACACACGGTTATTCAGCCTACTTGAAAACGCCAAAGAATTTCCCGTTGCAACAATTTTTTTTTTTTTTTACGCCTACAAACAATACATTTTTACGATTACAAACAATAAATTTTTACGCCTACAAACAATAATTTTTTACGATTACAAACAATACATTTTAACGACCACAAACAATACATTTTTACGCCAACAAACAATACATTTTTACGATTACAAACAATACATTTTTTACGCCAACAAACAATACAATTTTACGACCACAAACAATACATTTTTACGATTACAAACAATACATTTTTACGACCACAAACAATACATTTTTACGACCACAAACAATACATTTTTACGACTACAAACAATACATTTTTACGACTACAAACAATACATTTTTACGCCAACAAACAATACATTTTTACGCCAACAAACAATACATTTTTACGCCTACAAACAATACATTTTTACGCCAACAAACAATACATTTTTACGCCTACAAACAATACATTTTTACGACCACAAACAATACATTTTTACGCCTACAAACAATTTTTTTTACGCCTACAAACAATAAATTTTTACGCCTACAAACAATACATTTTTACGACCACAAACAATAAATTTTTACGCCTACAAACAATACATTTTTACGACCACAAACAATACATTTTTACACCAACAAACAATAAATTTTTACGCCAACAAACAATACATTTTTTACGACTACAAACAAGCACAGCAATAATCTATTTAACACCACGCTTTAATACATCCAAGACAGATTTTTTTTTTTTTTTTTTTTTTTGAACAAATGAAAAAAAAAAAAAGTTTTATCCAGTGCATTAGTAATTCATTATTAACGCCACGAGTGATTAATTAATTAAAAGATTTATTGTAAAAAAAATATATATATCAATGACGGGGATTGAGTTTCATTCAAGAGATTAATCTTTACGTCATAAGAATAGTGATGATGATGATAGTGGTGATTGTGATGATGGTCATGGTGGTGGTGATGGTGATTTTGATTGTGATGATGATGGTGATGGTGATGATGAATGTGGAGGTAGTGATGATGATGGTGATTATGATGATGAGAAGGATGGCGATGATGGTGAAGATGATGATGATGAAAGCGGTGGTGGTGGTGATGATGATGATGGTGATTATGATGGTGGTGATGATGAGAAGGATGGTGAAGATGATAATGATGAGAAGGATGGTGGTGGTGGTGATGACGATGGTGATTGTGATGATGATGAGAAGGATGGTGATGATGGTGATGATGATTATGATGACGATAGTGGTGGTGGTGATGGTGATGGTGATTATGATGATGATGAGAAGGATGGTTATGATGATTATGATGGTGGTGATGATGGTGATGATGATTATGATGACGATAGTAATGGTGGTGATAATGATGGTGATTATGATGAGAAGGATGGTGATGGTGATGATGAAAGTGGTGGTGGTGATGATGGTGATTACGATGATGATGGTGATTGTGATGATGGTGATGATGATGATTATGATGATAGTGGTGGTGGTGATGATGAGAAGGATGGCGATGATGATGATAGTGGTGGTG
>NC_091576.1:4788451-4795951 GCF_042767895.1 Penaeus vannamei
ACAAACAAGTCACAAACAAAAGAAGAACCACAAGCTGCAAAGGAAGCGTCGAGGATGCGAACAAAGGAAGAAAAAAATCCGGGAGTAAACAAAGGAAGAATAAGAAGCAAACAAAGGAAGACTAAGAAGCAAAGAAAGGAAGACTAAGAAGAAAACAAAGGAAGAGGAAGAAGAAAACAAAGGAAGACTAAGAAGAAAACAAAGGAAGAGGAAGAAGCAAAGAAAGGAAGACTAAGAAGAAAACAAAGGAAGACTAAGAAGCAAACAAAGGAAGAGGAAGAAGCAAAGAAAGGAAGACTAAGAAGAAAACAAAAGAAGAGGAAGCGGCAAACAAAAGAAGAGGAAGAAGCAAACAAAAGAAGAGGAAGTGTACTTGTAACCGAAGGAATGAGGCGTCAGAGTTGTAATCCGAAATCTGGAGAAATCGGTCAAAGCGAAGGTCGGAAATCGGGAGCAATCTGTCCAGGCGGAAATCTGACTTTTGGTCCAGACGAAAATCTGTGCTGAAAACTGAGTCAAAGTTTGAAATCTGAAGCAACTGATCCACTTGAAAATCTGAAATCTGAAGCAACTGATCCACTCGAAAACCTGAAATCTGAAGCAACTGATCCACTTGAAAATCTGAAATCTGAAGCAACTGATCCACTCGAAAACCTGAAATCTGAAGCAACTAATCCAAGCTAAAATCTGAATTCGAAATCTGAAGAAACTGACCCACTCGAAAATCTGAAATCTGAAGCAACTAATCCACTCGAAAATTCGAAATCTGAAGCAACTGATCCACTCGAAAATCTGAAATCTGAAGCAACTAATCCACTTGAAAATCTGATATCTGAAGCAACTGATCCATTCGAAAATGTGAAATCTGAAGCAACTGATCCATTCGAAAATGTGAAATCTGAAGCAACTGATCCATTCGAAAATGTGAAATCTGAAGCAACTAATCCACTTGAAAATCTGAAATCTGAAGCAACTGATCCATTCGAAAATGTGAAATCTGAAGCAACTGATCCATTCGAAAATGTGAAATCTGAAGCAACTGATCCACTCGAAAATGTGAAATCTGAAGCAACTGATCCACTCGAAAATCTGAAATCTGAAGCAACTGATCCATTCGAAAATGTGAAATCTGAAGCAACTGATCCACTCGAAAATGTGAAATCTGAAGCAACTGATCCACTCGAAAATCTGAAATCTGAAGCAACTAATCCATTCGAAAATGTGAAATCTGAAGCAACTGATCCACTCGAAAATGTGAAATCTTAAGCAACTGATCCATTCGAAAATGTGAAATCTGAAGCAACTGATCCACTCGAAAATGTGAAATCTGAAGCAACTAATCCACTTGAAAATCTGAAATCTGAAGCAACTAATCCATTCGAAAATCTGAAATCTGAAGCAACTGATCCATTCGAAAATGTGAAATCTGAAGCAACTGATCCACTCGAAAATGTGAAATCTGAAGCAACTGATCCACTCGAAAATCTGAAATCTGAAGCAACTGATCCACTCGAAAATCTGAAATCTGAAGCAACTGATCCACTCGAAAATGTGAAATCTGAAGCAACTAATCCACTCGAAAATGTGAAATCTGAAGCAACTGATCCACTCGAAAATGTGAAATCTGAAGCAACTAATCCATTCGAAAATGTGAAATCTGAAGCAACTAATCCACTCGAAAATCTGAAATCTGAAGCAACTAATCCATTCGAAAATGTGAAATCTGAAGCAACTAATCCACTCGAAAATGTGAAATCTGAAGCAACTGATCCACTCGAAAATGTGAAATCTGAAGCAACTAATCCACTCGAAAATGTGAAATCTGAAGCAACTGATCCATTCGAAAATGTGAAATCTGAAGCAACTGATCCATTCGAAAATGTGAAATCTGAAGCAACTGATCCATTCGAAAATGTGAAATCTGAAGCAACTGATCCACTCGAAAATGTGAAATCTGAAGCAACTGATCCACTCGAAAATGTGAAATCTGAAGCAACTAATCCATTCGAAAATGTGAAATCTGAAGCAACTGATCCACTCGAAAATGTGAAATCTGAAGCAACTGATCCACTCGAAAATCTGAAATCTGAAGCAACTGATCCATTCGAAAATGTGAAATCTGAAGCAACTGATCCACTCGAAAATGTGAAATCTGAAGCAACTAATCCATTCGAAAATGTGAAATCTGAAGCAACTGATCCATTCGAAAATCTGAAATCTGAAGCAACTGATCCACTCGAAAATGTGAAATCTGAAGCAACTGATCCAATCGAAAATGTGAAATCTGAAGCAACTGATCCACTCGAAAATGTGAAATCTGAAGCAACTAATCCATTCGAAAATGTGAAATCTGAAGCAACTGATCCATTCGAAAATGTAAAATCTGAAGCAACTAATCCATTCGAAAATGTGAAATCTGAAGCAACTGATCCATTCGAAAATGTGAAATCTGAAGCAACTGATCCAATCGAAAATGTGAAATCTGAAGCAACTAATCCATTCGAAAATGTGAAATCTGAAGCAACTGATCCACTCGAAAATGTGAAATCTGAAGCAACTAATCCATTCGAAAATGTGAAATCTGAAGCAACTGATCCATTCGAAAATGTGAAATCTGAAGCAACTGATCCATTCGAAAATGTGAAATCTGAAGCAACTGATCCAATCGAAAATGTGAAATCTGAAGCAACTGATCCACTCGAAAATGTGAAATCTGAAGCAACTGATCCATTCGAAAATGTGAAATCTGAAGCAACTGATCCATTCGAAAATGTGAAATCTGAAGCAACTAATCCACTCGAAAATGTGAAATCTGAAGCAACTGATCCATTCGAAAATCTGAAATCTGAAGCAACTGATCCATTCGAAAATCTGAAATCTGAAGCAACTAATCCATTCGAAAATCTGAAATCTGAAGCAACTGATCCATTCGAAAATGTGAAATCTGAAGCAACTGATCCACTCGAAAATGTGAAATCTGAAGCAACTAATCCATTCGAAAATGTGAAATCTGAAGCAACTAATCCATTCGAAAATGTGAAATCTGAAGCAACTGATCCATTCGAAAATGTGAAATCTGAAGCAACTAATCCATTCGAAAATGTGAAATCTGAAGCAACTAATCCACTCGAAAATGTGAAATCTGAAGCAACTAATCCACTCGAAAATGTGAAATCTGAAGCAACTAATCCACTCGAAAATGTGAAATCTGAAGCAACTAATCCACTCGAAAATGTGAAATCTGAAGCAACTAATCCATTCGAAAATCTGAAATCTGAAGCAACTGATCCACTCGAAAATGTGAAATCTGAAGCAACTAATCCACTCGAAAATGTGAAATCTGAAGCAACTAATCCATTCGAAAATCTGAAATCTGAAGCAACTGATCCATTCGAAAATGTGAAATCTGAAGCAACTAATCCACTCGAAAATGTGAAATCTGAAGCAACTGATCCACTCGAAAATGTGAAATCTGAAGCAACTGATCCATTCGAAAATGTGAAATCTGAAGCAACTAATCCACTCGAAAATGTGAAATCTGAAGCAACTAATCCACTCGAAAATGTGAAATCTGAAGCAACTAATCCACTCGAAAATGTGAAATCTGAAGCAACTAATCCACTCGAAAATGTGAAATCTGAAGCAACTAATCCATTCGAAAATCTGAAATCTGAAGCAACTGATCCACTCGAAAATGTGAAATCTGAAGCAACTAATCCACTCGAAAATGTGAAATCTGAAGCAACTAATCCATTCGAAAATCTGAAATCTGAAGCAACTGATCCATTCGAAAATGTGAAATCTGAAGCAACTAATCCACTCGAAAATCTGAAATCTGAAGCAACTGATCCACTCGAAAATGTGAAATCTGAAGCAACTGATCCATTCGAAAATGTGAAATCTGAAGCAACTAATCCATTCGAAAATGTGAAATCTGAAGCAACTAATCCATTCGAAAATGTGAAATCTGAAGCAACTGATCCACTCGAAAATCTGAAATCTGAAGCAACTAATCCACTCGAAAATGTGAAATCTGAAGCAACTAATCCACTCGAAAATGTGAAATCTGAAGCAACTGATCCACTCGAAAATGTGAAATCTGAAGCAACTGATCCACTCGAAAATGTGAAATCTGAAGCAACTAATCCATTCGAAAATGTGAAATCTGAAGCAACTAATCCATTCGAAAATGTGAAATCTGAAGCAACTGATCCACTCGAAAATGTGAAATCTGAAGCAACTGATCCACTCGAAAATGTGAAATCTGAAGCAACTGATCCACTCGAAAATGTGAAATCTGAAGCAACTGATCCACTCGAAAATGTGAAATCTGAAGCAACTGATCCACTCGAAAATGTGAAATCTGAAGCAACTAATCCACTCGAAAATCTGAAATCTGAAGCAACTAATCCATTCGAAAATGTGAAATCTGAAGCAACTGATCCACTCGAAAATGTGAAATCTGAAGCAACTGATCCACTCGAAAATGTGAAATCTGAAGCAACTAATCCATTCGAAAATGTGAAATCTGAAGCAACTGATCCACTCGAAAATGTGAAATCTGAAGCAACTGATCCATTCGAAAATGTGAAATCTGAAGCAACTGATCCACTCGAAAATGTGAAATCTGAAGCAACTGATCCACTCGAAAATGTGAAATCTGAAGCAACTGATCCATTCGAAAATGTGAAATCTGAAGCAACTGATCCACTCGAAAATGTGAAATCTGAAGCAACTGATCCACTCGAAAATGTGAAATCTGAAGCAACTGATCCAATCGAAAATGTGAAATCTGAAGCAACTGATCCACTCGAAAATGTGAAATCTGAAGCAACTGATCCACTCGAAAATGTGAAATCTGAAGCAACTGATCCATTCGAAAATGTGAAATCTGAAGCAACCGATCCACTCGAAAATGTGAAATCTGAAGCAACTGATCCATTCGAAAATGTGAAATCTGAAGCAACTGATTCACTCGAAAATGTGAAATCTGAAGCAACTAATCCACTCGAAAATGTGAAATCTGAAGCAACTAATCCACTCGAAAATGTGAAATCTGAAGCAACTAATCCACTCGAAAATGTGAAATCTGAAGCAACTGATCCACTCGAAAATGTGAAATCTGAAGCAACTAATCCATTCGAAAATGTGAAATCTGAAGCAACTGATCCACTCGAAAATGTGAAATCTGAAGCAACTAATCCATTCGAAAATGTGAAATCTGAAGCGACTGATCCATTCGAAAATCTGAAATCTGAAGCAACTGATCCACTCGAAAATGTGAAATCTGAAGCAACTGATCCATTCGAAAATGTGAAATCTGAAGCAACTGATCCATTCGAAAATGTGAAATCTGAAGCAACTGATCCATTCGAAAATGTGAAATCTGAAGCAACTAATCCTCTCGAAAATGTGAAATCTGAAGCAACTGATCCATTCGAAAATGTGAAATCTGAAGCAACTAATCCTCTCGAAAATGTGAAATCTGAAGCAACTGATCCATTCGAAAATGTGAAATCTGAAGCAACTGATCCATTCGAAAATGTGAAATCTGAAGCAACTAATCCACTCGAAAATGTGAAATCTGAAGCAACTGATCCATTCGAAAATGTGAAATCTGAAGCAACTAATCCATTCGAAAATGTGAAATCTGAAGCAACTGATCCACTCGAAAATGTGAAATCTGAAGCAACTGATCCATTCGAAAATGTGAAATCTGAAGCGACTGATCCATTCGAAAATCTGAAATCTGAAGCAACTAATCCTCTCGAAAATGTGAAATCTGAAGCAACTAATCCACTCGAAAATGTGAAATCTGAAGCAACTGATCCACTCGAAAATGTGAAATCTGAAGCAACTAATCCATTCGAAAATGTGAAATCTGAAGCAACTGATCCACTCGAAAATGTGAAATCTGAAGCAACTAATCCATTCGAAAATGTGAAATCTGAAGCGACTGATCCATTCGAAAATCTGAAATCTGAAGCAACTAATCCTCTCGAAAATGTGAAATCTGAAGCAACTGATCCATTCGAAAATGTGAAATCTGAAGCAACTGATCCATTCGAAAATGTGAAATCTGAAGCAACTGATCCATTCGAAAATGTGAAATCTGAAGCAACTGATCCACTCGAAAATGTGAAATCTGAAGCAACTGATCCATTCGAAAATGTGAAATCTGAAGCAACTAATCCATTCGAAAATGTGAAATCTGAAGCAACTGATCCACTCGAAAATCTGAAATCTGAAGCAACTGATCCACTCGAAAATGTGAAATCTGAAGCAACTGATCCATTCGAAAATGTGAAATCTTAAGCAACTGATCCATTCGAAAATGTGAAATCTGAAGCAACTGATCCATTCGAAAATGTGAAATCTGAAGCAACTAATCCATTCGAAAATGTGAAATCTGAAGCAACTGATCCATTCGAAAATGTGAAATCTGAAGCAACTGATCCATTCGAAAATGTGAAATCTGAAGCAACTAATCCATTCGAAAATGTGAAATCTGAAGCAACTGATCCACTCGAAAATGTGAAATCTGAAGCAACTGATCCACTCGAAAATGTGAAATCTGAAGCAACTAATCCACTCGAAAATGTGAAATCTGAAGCAACTAATCCACTCGAAAATCTGAAATCTGAAGCAACTAATCCACTCGAAAATGTGAAATCTGAAGCAACTAATCCACTCGAAAATGTGAAATCTGAAGCAACTAATCCACTCGAAAATGTGAAATCTGAAGCAACTAATCCATTCGAAAATGTGAAATCTGAAGCAACTGATCCATTCGAAAATGTGAAATCTGAAGCAACTGATCCACTCGAAAATCTGAAATCTGAAGCAACTAATCCACTCGAAAATGTGAAATCTGAAGCAACTAATCCACTCGAAAATGTGAAATCTGAAGCAACTAATCCACTCGAAAATCTGAAATCTGAAGCAACTAATCCACTCGAAAATGTGAAATCTGAAGCAACTAATCCACTCGAAAATGTGAAATCTGAAGCAACTGATCCATTCGAAAATGTGAAATCTGAAGCAACTAATCCACTCGAAAATGTGAAATCTGAAGCAACTGATCCACTCGAAAATGTGAAATCTGAAGCAACTAATCCATTCGAAAATGTGAAATCTGAAGCAACTAATCCACTCGAAAATGTGAAATCTGAAGCAACTAATCCACTTGAAAATGTGAAATCTGAAGCAACTAATCCATTCGAAAATGTGAAATCTGAAGCAACTAATCCACTCGAAAATGTGAAATCTGAAGCAACTAATCCACTCGAAAATGTGAAATCTGAAGCAACTAATCCATTCGAAAATGTGAAATCTGAAGCAACTAATCCACTCGAAAATGTGAAATCTGAAGCAACTAATCCACTCGAAAATCTGAAATCTGAAGCAACTGATCCACTCGAAAATGTGAAATCTGAAGCAACTGATCCACTCGAAAATGTGAAATCTGAAGCAACTAATCCATTCGAAAATGTGAAATCT
>NC_091576.1:4805405-4810405 GCF_042767895.1 Penaeus vannamei
ATTTTTAGTAGTATCATTATTACTTCATCATCCATTTTTATCATTGTTATTATAATAATAATACTATAATTATTACCATAATGTTGTTACTGCCGTTATCATTAATAGCTTGTTGTTATCAGTTTTACTATTCTATACTTATTATAACAGGGGAGAGGGGGAGGGAGAGGGAGAGAGAGAGGGAGAGGGAGAGAGAGAGAGAGAAAGAAAGAAAGAAAGAAAGAGAGAGAGAGAGAACCGAAAACCAACGAAGGAGACAGAGAGAGTGGCGAGTGACTGGGAGATAGAGCGAGCGAGAGAGACCGAGTGACAGCGAAGGAGAGTGAATGAGAAGAGAGAGAGAGAGGGAGAGAGGGAGAGAGAGAGAGAGAGAGAGAGAGAGAGAGAGAGAGAGAGATGCAAACCGAAAACCAACGAAGGAGACAGAGAGCGGGGTGAGTGACTGGCAGAAAGGAAGCGAGAGAGACCGAGTGACAGCGAACGAGAGTGAATGAGAAGAGAGAGAGAGAGGGAGAGAGGGAGAGAAAGGGAAACGCTCGCACTCTCGCTCCATCTTCTCCCCTCCCCCCTCCCACCCTTCGTCCCTCCTTCTCCCCCTCCTTCTCCCCTCCCCCTCCCCCTCGGCATTCCCATCTCACTCCTTCCGCTCCATTTCCTCTTTCGCTTCTCCTTTCTTCTTCTATGTACGTCATTCTTTTCCCTTTGAAGAAATACATTTAGTAATGCGAAGGCCTTTCCTACACTTTCCCTCTCTTTGTTTCTTGTTTCCTCGCCTTCCTTTATTTTTCTTTTGTTTATTTATTTTTTTATTTTTTTTACAATTTCTTTAATTGTTCATCGGTTATTTATCATTGTCTCTATTTTTTTTTTTTTACAATTTCTTTAATTGTTCATCGGTTATTTATCATTGTCTCTATTTTTTACAATTTCTTTAATTGTTCATCGGTTATCAATCATTGTCTATTTTTTACAGTTTAATTGTTCATCGGTTATTTATCATTGTCTCTATTTTTTACAATTTCTTTAATTGTTTATCGGTTATTTATCATTGTCTCTATTTTTTACAATTTCTTTAATTGTTTATCGGTTATTTATCATTGTCTCTATCTCTTCGGGCAATTTCTTTGACTTGTTATGGCATATTCGGATCATTGTCTCTATTTTTTTTTTACAATTTATTTAATTGTTTATCAGTTATCAATCGTTTTCTCTATCTCTTCGGGCGTCATCCACTTCTGCTTTTCCCTTATGCTTCATTTTACAATTTCTTTAATTGTTTATCGGTTATTTATCATTGTCTCTATTTTTTACAATTTCTTTAATTGCGCCTCGATCGGTTATTGATCATTGTCTCTATTTCGGGTTTGCCTTATGCTTTTTTTTACAAATTCTTTAATTGTTTATCGGTTATTAATCAATGCTGTCTCTATTTTTTTTTTTTTGCTCTCTTTAATTGTTCATCGGTTATTTATCATTGTCTCTATTTTTTTTTATTTTTTTTACAATTTCTTTAATTGTTCATCGGTTATTTATCATTGTCTCTATTTTTTACAATTTCTTTAATTGTTTATCCGTTATCAATCATTGTCTCTATCTCTCTGGGCGGAGAGGTGAAAATGGCGCCTCTTTTTACAGTCTATTTAATTGTTTATCTGTTATCAATCATCGCCCTTATCTCTCTGGGCGGAGAGGTGAAAATGGCGCCTCGGATCGCCCAGAAGAACTTCTTTACCTGTTTATCGGTTATTTATCATTGTCTGCTATTTTTTTATAATTTCTTTAATTGTTCATCTGGTTATCAATCATTGGTTCTATTTTTTTTTCGGAGTTTTTTTACACTTTCTTTTTACAATACTTTGTTCATCGGTTATCAATCATTGTCTCTATTTTTTTTTTTTTTTTTACAATTTCTTTAATTGTCCATCGGTTATTTATCATTGTCTTATTATCTCCTTCGGCATAGAGGTGAAAATGGCGCCCCGGATCGACCTTTTCCTTTTTTACAATTTCTTTAATTGTTCATCAGTTAGTTTATCATTTTTGTCTGTATTTTTTTTTTTTTTACAATTTCCTTTAATTTGTTCGATCGGTTATTTAATAACCTTGTCGTCCACTTCGGCTTTTCCTTTATGCTTCTTTTTACAATTTCTTTAATTGTTTATCCGTTATCAATCATCGCCTTTATCTCTTTGGTCAGAGTTTTTTATATTTCTTTTTACAGTTTATTTAATTGTTTATCGGTTATCAATCATCGCCTTTATCTCTCTCGGCATAGAGGTGCAAATGGCGCCTCGGATCGGCCTCTTTTTACAATTTATTTAATTGTTTATCCGTTATCAATCATTGTCTCTATCTCTCGGGGCGGAGAGGTGAAAATGGCGCCTCTTTTTACAAATTCTTTAATTGTTTATCCCTTATCAATCAATGTCTCTGTTTTTTGGGCATACTTCTTTTAATTGAAAATGGCGCATCGGTTATTAATCATTGTCTCTAGGTTTTTTTTATATTTCTTTTTACAAATTCTTTAATTGTTTATCCCTTATCAATCATTGTCTTTATTTTTTTTTTTTTAGAGGTGAATTTGGCGCTTCAATTGTCCATCAAGGTTATTTATCACTATTTCCATTATTTTATAAATTTCTTTTAATTCTTCATCGGTTTATTTATCATTGTCTCTATTTTTCTGGGCGGAGAGTGTGAAAATGGCGCCTCTTTTACAATTTCTTTAATTGTCCATCGGTTATTTATCATTGTCTCTATTATTTTATAATTTCTTTAATTGTTTATAGGTTATTTATCATTGTCTCTATTTTTTTTACAATTTCTTTAATTGTTCATCGGTTATTTATCATTGTCTCTATTGCTTCTTTTTACAAATTCTTTAATTGTTTATCGGTTATTAATCAATGTCTCTGTTTTTTTACAATTTCTTTAATTGTTCATCGGTTATTTATCATTGTCTCTATTTTTTACAATTTATTTAATTATTCATCGGTTATTTATCATTGTCTCTATTTTTTTACAATTTCTTTAATTGTTTATCGGTTATTTATCATTGTCTCTATTTTTTTTTTTTTTTTACAATTTCTTTAATTGTTCATCGGTTATCAATCATTGTCTCTATTTTTTTACAATTTCTTTAATTGTTCATCGGTTATTTATCATTGTCTCTATTTTTTTACAATTTCTTTAATTGTTCATCCGTTATTAATCATTGGTTCCCTCTTTATTTCTTTTTACAATTTCCTTTAATTGTTCATCGGTTGTCAATCATCGCCTTTATTTCATTTGGTCGGATTTTCTATTTCTTTATAATTTTTTTAATTGTTCATCATTATTAATCATTATCTCCCATTTTTACAATTTCTTTAATTGATTATCAGTTATCAATCATTGTCTATTTTTTACAGTTTAATTGTTCATCGGTTATGCTATTCATTATGCTTCTTATTTTTCTAGTGAATTCCTTTAATTGCTTTATCAGTTATCAATCTTCATTGTCTTTATCTCTTCAAGTGAGGTGAAAATGGCGCCTCTTTTTACAAATTCTTTAATTGTTTATCCCTTATCAATCATCGCCTTTATCTCTCTGGGCGGAGAGGTGAAAATGGCGCCTCGCATCGGCCACAAGGTTTTTTTTATATTTCTTTTTACAATTTCTTTAATTGTTTATCCCTTATCAATCATTGTCTCTATCTCTCGGGGCGGAGAGGTGAAAATGGCGCCTCTTTTTACAATTTCTTTAATTGTTTATCAGTTTTCAATCATCGCCTTTATCTCTTTGGGCATAGAGGTGCAAATGGCGCCTCGGATCGACCTCCTTTTACAATTTATTTAATTGTTTATCAGTTATCAATCATCGCCTTTATCTCCTTCGGCATAGAGGTGAAAATGGCGCCCCGGATCGACCTTTTTTTACAATTTATTTAATTGTTTATCAGTTATCAATCATCGCCTTTATCTCTCTGGGCATAGAGGTGAAAATAGCGCCTCGGATCGGCCACAAGAACCTCCGTCGTCCACTTCGGCTTCGCCTTCCGTCGCGATATTGATCTCGACGGAACCTCCCGGAGAGACTCATCGCCAAGAGCCTCACGCCCGCATCCTCATCCTCCTCCTCCTCCGCCGCCCGTGTCGAGGCTTAGCGCTCTTCGGGGCGGGCGTCGCTTCCGGGCGGGCGTCTCCTCGGGGCGGGCGTCTCTTCGGGCGGGCGTCTCTTCGGGGCGGGCGTCTCTTCCTCCGGCCGTCTTTTCCGGGCGGGCGTCTCTTCCGGGCGGGCGTCTCTTCGGGCGGGCGTCTCTTCGGGCGGGCGTCGCTTCGGGGCGGGCGTCTCCTCGGGGCGCGTTCTTCCGGGGCGGGCGTCTTCTTCCGGGCGTATGCGTCTCTTCCGGAAGTGGGCGTCTCTTCGAAGGCGGGCGTCTCTTTCTGGCGGGCAAGTCTCCTCGGGACGGACGTTCCTTAGAATCCAACCTGGTTTGGTTTTTTCGGGAGGCTTCGTGCCTATGGCGGGGTCAGAGGTCAGGCTCTGGCTGAACAGGGTCAGCCATTATGCAACGTCATGGTGAAGGGCGGGGCTCGAGGAGGGGGACAGTAGGTAACTGAACTGCCGGATGAGAAGATATGCAGTAAAGGGACGTATCAGCATTCGCAAAGTAAGTCATTGATAGATGCGAATCGTCTTTCAATAAACCTATACAGGGTTTTCTTTCCTATTTCTGGTCCTCAGTCCCTCGCAGTCTCTTAATTCTACAATTCATTGCTATATATATTATATATATATATATATATATATATATATATATATATATAATATATATATATATATATATATATATATATATATGTATATATATATATATAAATACATATACATTTATATATACACATACATATATATATATAGATATGTGTATATATATAAATATCTATGATATATGTATATATACATGTATATGTATATGTATAAATATATTTATATAATGTATATGTATATATATATA
>NC_091576.1:4815405-4822905 GCF_042767895.1 Penaeus vannamei
AGGTGCAGGGGAGAGTGTTCCAGCGGCAGAGTCAGAGGTGCAGGGGAGAGTGTTCCAGAGGCAGAGTCAGAGGTGTAGGGGAGAGCGTCCCAGCGGCAGAGTCAGAGGTGCAGGGGAAAGCCTTCCAGAGGCAGAGTCAGAGGTGCAGGGGAGAGTGTTCCAGCGGCAGAGTCAGAGGTGCAGGGGAAAGCCTTCCAGAGGCAGAGTCAGAGGTGCAGGGGAGAGCGTTCCAGCGGCAGAGTCAGAGGTGCAGGGGAAAGCCTTCCAGAGGCAGAGTCAGAGGTGCAGGGGGAAGTGTTCCAGCGGCAGAGTCAGAGGTGCAGGGGAGAGTGTTCCAGCGGCAGAGTCAGAGGTGCAGGGGAGAGTGTTCCAGCGACAGAGTCAGCGGTGCAGGGGAGAGTGTTCCAGCGGCAGAGTCAGAGGTGCAGGGGAGAGCGTCCCAGCGGCAGAGTCAGAGGTGCAGGGGAGAGTGTTCCAGAAGCAGAGTCAGAGGTGCAGGGGGAAGCGTTCCAGCGGCAGAGTCAGAGGTGCAGGGGGAAGCGTTCCAGCGGCAGAGTCAGAGGTGCAGGGGGAAGCGTTCCAGCGGCAGAGTCAGAGGTGCAGGGGAGAGTGTTCCAGCGGCAGAGTCAGAGGTGCAGGGGGAAGCGTTCCAGCGGCAGAGTCAGAGGTGCAGGGGGAAGCGTTCCAGCGGCAGAGTCAGAGGTGCAGGGGGAAGCGTTCCAGCGGCAGAGTCAGAGGTGCAGGGGGAAGCGTTCCAGCGGCAGAGTCAGAGGTGCAGGGGAGAGCGTTCCAGCGGCAGAGTCAGAGGTGCAGGGGGAAGCGTTCCAGCGGCAGAGTCAGAGGTGCAGGGGAGAGCCTTCCAGCGGCAGAGTCAGAGGTGCAGGAGGAAGCGTTCCAGCGGCAGAGTCAGAGGTGCAGGGGGAAGCGTTCCAGCGGCGAGGGGGCCAGGGGAAGGGTGGACTTGAAAGTGAGAGTCGACAACCCGGGAGCGCTGGTCACGGGGAATCGAGGAAATGCTAGGATTCATGCTGAGGAGCCAAGGAGTAGGAGAGAGAGAGAGAGAGAGAGAGAGAGAGAGAGAGAGAGAGAGAGAGAGAGAGAGAGAGAGAGAGAGAGAGAGAGAGAGAGTACTTTGAAACTGATCTGGTAAAAGCAGGAGAAGCACCGGTAGCAGAGAGAGAGAGAGAGAGAGAGAGAGAGAGAGAGAGAGAGAGAGAGAGAGAGAGAGAGAGAGAGAGAGAGAGAGAGAGAGAGAGAGAGAGAGAGAGAGTACTTTGAAACTGATCTGGCAAAAGCAGGAGAAGCACCGGAAGCAGAGAGAGAGAGAGAGAGAGAGAGAGAGAGAGAGAGAGAGAGAGAGAGAGAGAGAGAGAGAGAGAGTGAGAGTGAGAGTGAGTACTTTGAAACTGATCTGGCAAAAGCAGGAGAAGCACCGGAAGCAGAACGACAAAGAGTGAAAGCTGGCTGGAATAAGCGGGAAGAATAACAGGTCATCTGTTAAACAAAACAAAAAGAAAGTTGAAGGTATAAAATGTACAGACTGTGATAGGAACTGTGTTATTCTATGGAGCTGACAGCTGGGCAACTGCAAAGAGGGAAGAGAACACGATGAGAAGAGAAATGAGGAAGGGCGGAGAGTGCAGATTTCAATGAAGACAAAAATGAGGGAATCCGCCAAAGACGTGGGGGTGGTCGATGCCTGGGAGGAGGCGCGGGAGGCGAGGCTACGCACCAGCAGAAGGGAGGAGGAGGAGGCGGTTGCGAAGAGGGCAGCGGGGTCGGTGGCGGAAGGAAGCAGGGAAGGGCGGGACGCGAAGGAGACGAAGGGAGTGTGTGAGAGAGAAGAAGAAGAAAAAAAAAACTGGTGGAATGCAGAGCGAGGGAGGAGGACGCGTCAGACTGAGGCGAGTGGAGAAGAGTAACCAGAGCAGCTGACCCCGGGACAGCTGGGACTAAAGCTGCGGGGAAGAAGAGGAAGGATTTGCAGTCGGGCGCGCACCTGGGTTCGTCCGCCAGCCTCGGGCTTTTAGGTCTCTTCCAGACAGCTGAACTCCGGACCACCAAGCGACCGCAAAGAGGACGAAATACAGTCCTCGAGTGCTTCCCATGGACGAGATGGACTGAGAACTAAACACCAGGAGCTCAAATATCCACGAGCCCTTTCTATTTACACTTCAGGCAAATGCAATTGGGAAGCAGACTTGAGTGTGGCTGCCTCTGAAAGCAATCCTCTCAGGATGGGCGCGCGCATTCCACTTGATGGATATGACCTTTTCGCTTGTTCGGGAACTCACTTGTTATTTCCACTCCTGATAGTGTACTTATAAGGACGGTAGGCATAATAATAGCATCAATAATGGTCATGGTAATAATAAGAAGTAGCGAGACCCGTGAAATTTCCACGGATTCCACGGAAAAAAAACAGACGGTACTTCTCTCTCCCTCTTTCACCCTGCTCTCCTACCTTTCGCTTCCCCTCTCCCTTTCCCTTCGCTTCCCCTCTCCCTTTCCCTTCGCTCTCCCTCTCCCTTTCCCTTCGCTCTCCCTCTCCCTTTCCCTTCGCTCTCTCTCTCTCCCTTTCCCTTCGCTCTCCCTCTCCCACCAACCTTCCCTCTCCCGCTCTGCCACCCCCCCTCCCCCCCCTCCCACTCCCTCCTCTTCCTCAAATTCCATCCTCCCTCCCACTTTAAGCCCTCCTCTTCCTCGCCTCCTTCGCTCCCTTCTCCACTCCCCTTCCTCTCCCATCTCCCCCTCTTTTCTGAGCTCCCTCCCCTTCGCCCTCCCCGTGTCCCTATTCCCCCCCTTCCTCTTTAGGTCCCCTCCGTTTCCCCTCCCCAACTCCGTGTAAATAAACTATTTCATTACAGTGTTCTTGCCACAAAAAAGAATGATGACGGTAAAAAATAGCAATAATAATAATAATAATAATAGAATAGGATTCTCGTGTGTATATCATACTTTAATATTCATGTTTTCAATTATCTTTCCATCTTACAACAAAATGAATTTACTTGAAGTCCGCAGTCGCAAGCAATATGAGTTTAGGAGGCGCTTGTGTGTGTACCGATTTCTGCTGATGATGATAATAATGATAATGATGATGACAATGATGATGATAATGATGATAATGATGACAATGATGATGGGAATGGTGATACTGATGATGGTAATGGTGATAATGGTGATGATTATGGTAATGGTGATAATGATGACAATGACGTGTGTGTGTGTGTGTGTGAAACGTGTGTGTGTGTGTGTGTGTGTGAAACGTGTGTGTGTGTGTGTGTGAAACGTGTGTGTGTGTGTGTGAAACGTGTGTGTGTGTGTGAAACGTGTGTGTGTGAAACGTGTGTGCGTGTGAAACGTGTGTGTGTGTGAAACGTTTGTGTGTGTGAAACGTGTGTGTGTGTGAAACGTGAGTGCGTGTGAAACGTGTGTGTGTGTGTGTGTGAACAAATGAATAAGTGAGAAAAGATATAAAAAATGAAAACATGAGGAAAAGGTGTCAGAGAGAGAGAGAGAGAGAGAGAGAGAGAGAGAGAGAGAGAGAGAGAGAGAGAGAGAGAGAGAGAGAGAGAGAGACATAGCTGGAAGAGGAGGTTTACGCCGTAGATTTTCATTGCTCAGAACAACTTTCACGCCCACACAAAAACCAAATCGCTTATATATATATATATATATATATATATATATATATATATATATATATATATATATATATATATATATATATATATATATATATATATATATATATATATATATATATATATATATATATATATATATATATATATAAACAAACGATACAAGACGGAATAAACCAAATCAAAACAAACGGTTTGCTCTCCACCCAGTTCCTGACATATTTCTTTCGGGAAAACTGATATTGATCATCATGACAACACGGACAAGGCGCGTGGCAGCGGCGACTCCACACAACGGAAGCGTAAACAAGCACGTGAAATAGTCCCCTCGAAGGAAACGGCTCCGAACGGCGTTTCTGTTGTCGCTCCCTCCTCCACAGAGGGTCTCAAACGAATATGCCGAAGGCCTTTTTCACTATTGCTTCGTCAGGGCAATAGTGAAAAGGCCTTCGGCATATTCGTGTGTTTTCTTGCCCTTCCCTTCGTCGTTACCTTTGCAATCCGTTCAACATGAATTCCACACAGAGGGTCTCCCAGGGTTGCCATTAGGGCCAGTGGACGCGGACATCCCCATAACATTTAGGACGCCTTCGGAAGCATTCGCAACCCGCGTGGTCGGTCTCCGGACACACCCTAAATTCACACACATTTACTTCAAGTCCGCAGTCGCAAGCAATATGAGTTTAGGAGACTATTGTGTGTATACCGACTTCTGCTGATGATATTAATGATAATGATGATGACAATGATGATGATATTAATGATAATGATGATGACAATGATGATGATATTAATGATAATGATGATGACAATGATGATGATATTAATGATAATGATGATGACAATGATGATGATATTAATGATAATGATGATGACAATGATGATATTAATGATAATGATGATGACAATGATGATATTAATGATAATGATGACAATGATGATGATATTAATGATAATGATGATGACAATGATGATGATATTAATGATAATGATGACAATGATGATATTAATGATAATGATGATGACAATGATGATATTAATGATAATGATGATGACAATGATGATATTAATGATAATGATGATAACAATGATGATGATATTAATGATAATGATGATGACAATGATGATATTAATGATAATGATGATAACAATGATGATGATATTAATGATAATGATGATGACAATGATGATATTAATGATAATGATCACAATGATGATATTAATGATAATGATGATGATATTAATGATAATGATATAAATGATAATGATAATGATGATGACAATGATGATATTAATGATAATGATGGTAATGGTGATAATGATCGCGTGATCGGTCTCCGGACACACCCTAAATTCACACTCGCATAGGAGACGGGACACGCGACGCCGCTCCCTTCCCACCGTCCATTGAAACAGCCTTCGAGGAACAGCCAAACGACGGGTCCCAACCGCGAATCGAGGCGACGGATTTCTCCCTGGCTCCCTCCTGCCTCCGCGCGCCCTTGCTGGAGGAGGCGGAGTGTCCTCCTCCCGCGACCACGGCCTCGTCTTTACACTCCGCAGGCGTGCCAACCGCCGGCCAGGCCTCCGACTCGCACATGTTGGTGCACTTGCGGCAGTACTGTGAGGCAAGTATCCGATAAATCCATCTTGGTGTATCTACTCCTCGTCTCCTTCGCTGCACCGGCCGACGTCAGGCATCCCGTGGTGCCGGATCACCATGGCTCGAGTCACCATACCAGGGGGGGGGGGTATCGAAGGTCCCATGGGGTATCGTAAGGTGCTGGGTCGCCAGAAGAGGCATCGCGAGGCACCCTTTGTGGCACCGGCCGACGTCAGGCATCCCGTGGTGCCGGATCACCATGGCTCGAGTCACCATACTGGGGGAGGGGGGGTATCGAAGGTCCCAGGGGGTCTCGTAAGGTGCTGGGTCGCCAGAAGAGGCATCGCGAGGCACCCTTTGTGGCACCGGGCGACGTCAGGCATCCCGTGGTGCCGGATCACCATGGCTCGAGTCACCATATCAGAGGGGGGGGGGTATCGAAGGTCCCATGGGATCTCGTAAGGTGCTGGGTCGCCAGAAGAGGCATCGCGAGGCACCCTTTGTGGCACCGGGTGACGTCAGGCATCCCGTGGTGCCGGATCACCGTGGCTCGAGTCACCATATCAGGGGGGGGGGTGTAGAAGGTCCCATGGGGTATCGTAAGGTGCTGGGTCGCCAGAAGAGGCATCGCCAGGCACCCTTTGTGGCACCGGGCGACGTCAGGCATCCCGTGGTGCCGGATCACCATGGCTCGAGTCACCATACCAGAGGGGGGGGGGGTTATCGAAGGTCCCATGGGGTATCGTAAGGTGCTGCGTCGCCCGAAGAGGCATCGCGAGGCACCCTTTGTGGCACCGGGCGACGTAAGGCATCCCGTGGTGCCGGATCACCATGGCTCGAGTCACCATACCAGGGGGGGGGGGGTATCGAAGGTCCCATGGGGTATCGTAAGGTGCTGGGTCGCCCGAAGAGGCATCGCGAGGCACCCTTTGTGGCACCGGGCGACGTCAGGCATCCCGTGGTGCCGGATCACCATGGCTCGAGTCACCATACAAGGGGGGGGGAGGGTATCGAAGGTCCCATGGGGTATCGTAAGGTGCTGGGTCGCCAGAAGAGGCATCGCCAGGCACCCTTTGTGGCACCGGGCGACGTCAGGCATCCCGTGGTGCCGGATCACCATGGCTCGAGTCACCATACCAGAGGGGGGGGGGGTTATCGAAGGTCCCATGGGGTATCGTAAGGTGCTGCGTCGCCCGAAGAGGCATCGCGAGGCACCCTTTGTGGCACCGGGCGACGTAAGGCATCCCGTGGTGCCGGATCACCATGGCTCGAGTCACCATACCAGGGGGGGGGGTATCGAAGGTCCCATGGGGTATCGTAAGGTGCTGGGTCGCCCGAAGAGGCATCGCGAGACACCCTTTGTGGCACCGGGCGACGTCAGGCATCCCGTGGTGCCGGATCACCATGGCTCGAGTCACCATACAAGGGGGGGGGAGGGTATCGAAGGTCCCATGGGGTATCGTAAGGTGCTGGGTCGCCAGAAGAGGCATCGCGAAGCACCCTTTGTGGCACCGGCCGACGTCAGGCATCCCGTGGTGCCGGATCACCATGGCTCGAGTCACCATACCAGGGGGGGAGGGGTATCGAAGGTCCCATGGGGTATCGTAAGGTGCCGGGTCGCCAGAAGAGGCATCGCGAAGCACCCTTTGTGGCGTGCCAGACCAGGAACTGAACTTCCAATATTAATTTTTCGACTTGTCATATCACCGCGTCGCTGAATCATAGCCACTATCTTCATTAGTGATACGAAACATCATTAGTTATTACATTATATATTAGTTATTATATTATCATATATTAGTTATTATTAGTTATTATATATTAGTTATTATATTATTATATATTAGTTATTATATTATTATATATTAGTTATTATATTATTATATATTAGTTATTATATTATTATATATTAGTTATTATATTATTATATATTAGTTATTATTAGTTATTATGATAGTTGTCCATTATCATAACCATCGCGATCCCTATCTCCAACAACACCACCATCATCATCCTCGTTACGACTAGCTATCCCACGAGCGTCGCCGCACCGTCGCCTCGGGAGGAACCAGCGAGCCCTTGGGAGACGCAGAGTGCCCCGCCTCCGCCCCGCCGCCCTTCGGCATCCTCGCGAACGGCCGATCTCGCCGCGGGCGGAACGGCTCGGAGGAGAACGGCTCGGAGGAGAACGGCTCGGAGGAGAACGGCGTGGGGGGGGGGGACGGATCCGCGGCGCCCTTCGCCTGCAGT
>NC_091576.1:4840405-4842905 GCF_042767895.1 Penaeus vannamei
ATCAGTATCACCATTATCATCATCATTATCATCACCACCATCACTACCACTTTATTATCACTTTGATTATGATGATTATATCACCATTATCATCATCACTACCACTTTATCACTCTGATTATGATGATTATATCACCATTATCATCATCATTATCATCACCACCATCACTATCCCTATTATCACTCCAATTATGACGACCATCCTGACTATCACCATCATTATCATCACCACCATCACTTCATTATCACTCTAATTATGACGACCATCCTGACTATCATCATCATTATCACCATCACTATCACTTCATTATCACTCCAATTATGACGACCATCCTGACTATCATCATTATTATCATCACCACCATCACTATCCCTATTTTCACTCTAATTATGACGACCATCCTGACTATCATCATTATTATCATCACCACCATCACTACCACTTTATTATCAGTAATTATGATGATTATATCACCATTATTATCACCACCACCATCACTATCACTATTATCACTCCAATTATGACGACCATCCTGACTATCATCATTATTATCATCACCACCATCACTACCACTTTATTATCACTCTAATTATGATGATTATATCACCATTATTATCACCACCACCATCACTATCCCTATTATCACTCTAATTATGATGATTATATCACCATTATCATCATTATTATCATCACCACCATCACTATCTTTATTATCACTCCAATTATGACGATCATCCTATCATCATTATTATCATCACCACCATCACTTCATTATCACTCCAATTATGACGATCATCCTATCATCATCATTATCATCACCATCACTATCCCTATTATCACTCCAATTATGACGATCATCCTGACTATCATCATTATTATCATCACCATCACTACCACTTTATTATCACTCTTTTTATGATTATATCACCATTATCATCATTATCATCCCCACCACCATCACTATCCCTATTATCAATCTAATTATAATAATAATAACTTTAATATAATAATATAATAATAATAATATAATATAATAACAATAACTAATAATAACTTTATTATCACTCCAATTATGACGACCATCCTGACTATCATCATTATTATCAAAAGTCTCACTCTACACACCCTGGGCAGCCTGTGATGACAAGACTCATAAAGACTCATAAAAACCTTGGACATGACTCCCCCCCCCTTGATAGTACCCCTTGAACTGATGCATTTACCTTACATCATCATTTATTATTTATTTATTTACTTATATTTATTTATTTATTTTTATTTATTTATATATTTTTATTTATTTATTTCTATTTATTTATTTATTCATTTATATTCATATATTTATTTATTTATTTATATTTATTTATTTATTTATATTTATCTATTTATATTTATTCATTTACATCATTTACCCTACATCATCATTTATTATTTATTTATTTACTTATATTTATTTATTTATATTCATTTATATTTATTCATTTACATCATTTACCCTACATCATCATTTATTATTTATTTATTTACTTATATTCATTCATTTATATTTATTTATATTTATCTATTTATATTCAATTATTAATTCATTTATTTATATTTATTTATTTACATCATTTCCCCCACATCACTCGTACAAGTACCGACCCCCGACTGCACTGTACCCTCTCTCTCTCTCTCTCCCTTGCACAGTACCGATACCAACGGCGGTACCAGCATAGAGAGATCAAAATGACTCGATACCACAACCGTTCGCCGCTACGTTCTCATATTCCCTGTCTATCTGCTATCTATCTCTGTCTATCTGCTGGAAAATGTCTATTTTGCTTTTTCCGTAGAATGTCTATGTGCACTCTGAAATGTGCTAATTTATTAGTTTTAGTTTACTTATTCATTTATTTATTTACTTATTTATTTTACTTATTTATTTATTTACTTATTTATCATTATTTATTTATTTATTTATTATTATTCATTTACTTATTCACTTGTTTATTTAGTTTTTTAGTTTTAGTTTTGTCACTTAGTAAGAGCAATAACTTTTATTTCTTATTTCTTTTATTCTCTTTCGTTTCCTTCTCTAATCAAAAAAAAAAAAAAAAAAAAAACATTCACCGTAATATATCGCACAGACTGACCGGATCAAAAAGGGGGCGGGGCTAATGACGTCACCCCCAAAACACGTGACACTGATTTGTTTTGATGCCTCGCGGTGGTATCATCGAAGTCTGAGCCGATACACCAAGTTTTGAAGAAAAAAAATGTCCTTTTTCTTAATTTCATTTAACAAAGTCGATTAAACAAAATCATCAAAATACTTTATAAACTAGTAACACACCAAGTTTAGGAAAAAAAGATGTCTTTTCTCTTAATTTCATTTAACAAAGTCGATTAAAAATTATCAAAATACTTTATAAACTAGTAACACACCAAGTTTTGAAGAAAAAAAATATGTCCTTTTTCTTAATTTCATTTAACAAAGTCGATTAAAAATTATCAAAA
>NC_091576.1:4852905-4854061 GCF_042767895.1 Penaeus vannamei
GTCATTATTATCATTATTATCATTCTCAATCTATCACGTCTTTGCTGCTGTGTAATCCCGCTCATTCCTTCTCATTCTTTCATGCCTTTCCTGCTGTATAATCCCGCTCACTCCTCCTCATTCTTTCATGCCTTTCCTGCTGTGTAATCCAGCTCATTCCTTCTCATTCTTTCATGCCTTTCCTGCTGTATAATCCTACTCATTCCTTCTCATTCTATCATGCCTTTCCTGCTGTATAATCCTGCTCATTCCTTCTCATTCTTTCATGCCTTTCCTGCCGTGTAATCCTGCCCATTCTTTCACATTCTATCATGCCTTTCCTGCTGTGTAATCCTGCTCATTCCTTCTCATTCTATCATGCCTTTCCTGCCGTGTAATCCTGCCCATTCTTTCACATTCTATCATGCCTTTCCTGCTGTGTAATCCTGCTCATTCCTTCTCATTCTATCATGCCTTTCCTGCCGTGTAATCCTGCCCATTCTTTCACATTCTATCATGCCTTTCCTGCTGTGTAATCCTTCTCATTCCTTCTCATTCTTTCATGCCTTTCCTGCTGTGTAATCCCGCTCATTCCTTCTCATTCTATCATGCCTTTCCTGCCGTATAATCCCGCTCATTCCTTCTCATTCTATCATGCCTTTCCTGCTGTATAATCCTGCCCATTCCTTCTCATTCTTTCATGCCTTTCCTGCTGTATAATCCCGCTCATTCCTTCTCATTCTATCATGCCTTTCCTGCTGTATAATCCCGCTCATTCCTTCTCATTCTTTCATGCCTTTCCAACTGTACATTCCTTCTCATTCTTTCATGCCTTTCCTGCTGTATAATCCTTTCAGTCCTCATTCTTTCATGCCTTTCCTGCTGTATAATCCCGCTCATTCCTTCTCATTCTATCATGCCTTCCCTGCTGTATAATCCCGCTCATTCCTTCTCATTCTATCATGCCTTTCCTGCTGTATAATCCCGCTCATTCCTTCTCATTCTATCATGCCTTTCCTGCTGTGTAATCCCGCTCATTCCTTCTCATTCTATCATGCCTTTCCTGCTGTGTAATCCTGCTCATTCCTTCTCATTCTATCATGCCTTTCCTGCTGTATAATCCCGCTCATTCCTTCTCATTCTATCATGCCTTCCCTACTATATAATCCCGCTCATT
>NC_091576.1:4877061-4882061 GCF_042767895.1 Penaeus vannamei
AAGCTAACGAATAACACAAAAAAAGATAACTTTGGCTCTGATGACACACAAAAAAAGATAACTTTGGATCTGATATCAAACCAAAACAATTATGAAACTAAAAAGATTATATACGGAAGATTGGAAAGTTTTCCTAACACAAAAAAATAAACCTGCCAACACTAGCGCCATCTAGCCAGCTGATGCAACACTAATTTGCCAGATTTGCCAGATTTTATTGTTTATGTTTTTCTGGCTTCATTTTATCAATACCCATATTCAGAGAACGGAGAACAAAAGGTTTTGACCTCCCACTCATGTTTGTCTTTCCCAGAGTCGGTCAAACAGACAGACCTCGCCAGCGCCATCTATTGACTGGACGCAGCAGCACGATAACTGGAACGCTCATTATTTCTGGAAAGTGGCCCGTCTTCCTTGCAAAAAACAAACCGTTCCATTTTTTTCCTTTAATTCGGATATAGTTTGTTTTTTTTCTTTTCGTTTTTGTCCTGGATATTTACAGTGACACTTGGGATCATAGGTACAGAAAATAACAAGGATAATAATGATAATAGGGACAAAATAAGAACCGTAATTATCTTATGACAATGAAAATGCTATTATTGATGCCAGTATCTGTTATAACCAGCCACCACTAATATAATTTAACCTTACCGATACCATATTCATTGTCAATATCTCTAACGTCACTACCATTTCCATAATTCGTAGCTTTATTAATTATTAACGTTATTATTATTACTCCCGCCAAGGAAGTTTTTTATCACTCAAAAAAGTTATTAACGGATTTTTATGATTTCATAATTATCATTAATATAAATATTATTGTTGTTATTACTACTGCTAAAATTAAGTTTACTCGTATTATCAACTTATCAGTATTATCATGGTTGCTATATCATTTTCATTGTGTTTGTCATCAGCTATTCTATTATATATATCTTTATGATTATTAGTTATTATTATTCCATAGTTTTATCATTATTGGCATTATTATTGTTATTACTATTATCGTTATCATTGATATTACTGCTACAATTATTCTATAAATATTAGTATTATCACTACAATATTATCATTATCACTATCACTATTTTGTTATTATTGTGTCATCGTTATCATTATAATTATTATTATTATTACAATCATTGTTATTATAATTATTATTATTACAATCATTATTATTAGTATTAGTACTATCATTATAACTATTGATGTTGTTACTGTTAGTATCATCACTGTTATTATCATTATTATCATTATCTTTACTATTATCATTCTTATTGTCAATACTTTTATTATTATTATTATTATTATTATTATTATTATTATTATTATTATTATTATTATTATTATCATTATTATTATTATTATTATTATTATTATTATTACTACTACTACTACTACTATCATTAATATAATCACCATATTACTATAGTATTAGTACATCACTATCATTATATATTGTCACTATCATTATTATCATCATCATCATCATCATCATCATTATCATCGTCATCATTATTACTATTCCCATTGATATTATTCTTACTGCATTATCATTATCGTTATCAATACTATTATTGCCATTATTGTTATTATCGTTTCTTAGTGTTATCTGTATCACCATCGTCATCACCATCATTATCATCATCATTATCACTATCATCATAAAAAGTATTATTATGCATGTGGTATTTTTATCAACACTGGCATCAATAATTATCACTGTTATTGTTATTATTATCATTGTCATTGTCAATAATTATCACTTATTGTTATTGTTATTATTGTCATTATCATGCTTATCACCATCCTTATCACCATTACCATCAATAGTGCCATTACTATGTCACTCACTTCGTTCTTCATAATTATCATTCTTCTTCATAATTATCATAATTATCACACTACGTTCTTCTGGTCGTTGATACTCTGGTTATCGTTATCATAATTATCATTGTCATGGTCATCTTAATTACTGCTGTTCTTATCGTTAATGGTGTTATTGTTTTTATTGTTATTGTTGTTTTTGTTGTCATTACATTCTTAATTGTTGTTCTTGCTGTTCTTGTTGCTATCATGTCACTATTATAACTGTAATCATCATTTTTATTATTATTATTATTATTATTATTATTATTATTATTATTATTATTATTATTATTATTATTATTATTATTATTATTATTATTATTATTATCATTATTATTATGATTGTTGTTGAAATTGGTATTTTTATAATCATCATTATCATTGTTGTTGTTTTGATTATCTTTATCATTGTTATTAGTATTATTATTATCGTTATCACTATCATCATTATTATTATTTTCATTATTACAGTCATTATTATTATCATTATCATTGTCATTGTTGTTGATGAGGTTGTTCTTGTTTATTATTATCACTTTATTATTATTATTATTATTATTATTATTATTATTATTATTATTATTATTATTATTATTATTATTATTATTATCATCATTATCAATACTGTCACCATTATCATATTCATTGCATTACCATCATTCATAATATTGTGATTAATATTATTATCATTAATACTAGTTATTATTTTCACTGTTATTGTCATTCTTTTAATTTTTAACACTGCTTTTATATTTTATTATTATCTTTCACCACTATTACCACCGCTATCATTATTATTATTATTAACATATTATTATTATTGTTATTACTATTATTCCTATGATTATCATTTTCCTTGTTGTTATTAGTAGTACTACTATCCATATAATCTGTTATTCGTATCATTATGGGTATTATTATCATCATCATTATCATCATCATCACTATTACATTATTACTATTTTTCCTGAAGCTGCTGCTATTAATGTCTTTTATACACTATCCTCATCTGTCATTATTACTCTCATTATCACATTATTATTGTCCTGACGTTTCGTGTTGAACATAGAACCACGGAGAGAGAACAGAGAGACAATGAAACAACAAAGAGAGGGATTAAAGAGAGAGAGAGAGAGAAAAAGAGTGATAGGGAGGGGGGAGAGAGAGAGAGAGAGAGAAAGTGATAGGGAAGGAGAGAGAGAGAGAGAGAGAGAGAGAGAGAGAGAGAGAGAGAGAGAGAGAGAGAGAGAGAGAGAGAGAGAGAGAGAGAGAGAGAGAGAGAGGAGAGAGAGAGAAAGTGATAGGGAAGGAGAGAGAGAGAGAGAGAGAGAGAGAGAGAGAGACAGAGAGAGAGAGAGAGAGAGAGAGAGAGAGAGAGAGAGAGAGAGTTAAAAGGAGAAAGAGAGAGTAATAGGAAGGAGAGAAAGAGAGAGAGAGATAGTCACGAAAAGGGGTCAACTCCTGTGAATATTAAGAGGTCCCTCTGACACGGATGGTCAGGGATACAAACGACACTCTTCCGTTGTGTACCGACACTTCTCGGCGGGGAATATGACAGTGTACAGCAGTGTGTGGAAGTGCATGTGAGTGTCGAGGGTAGTGTGGCTCCTTTCGACACTCGTGGGTCGTGTGTCGTGCAGCCCAGACAGAGGTGTTCGAGGTCATGGGTCAAGGGGTGTGTTTAGACGGGTCACATGGGCGGTCGTGGTCACAGCAGGCGAGGTATGACTGGTTAGCTTGCTTCTTAGTAGGCGTGGCTTTGAGGGACCTTGGATGGGTCTGAATGAGGTCGAAGGAGGAAGAGAGGGGGTGGAGAGAGAGAGAGAAAGAAAGAGAGAGAGAGAGAGAGAGAGAGAGAGGGAGAGAGAGAGAGAGAGAGAGAGAAAGAAAGACACTGATATACAGTGTTGAGAGAAAGAGGAGTACAGACATACATAGATAGACAGATAAATTGTTACAGAGAGAGAGACAGGAGAGAAAGAGAGAGAAATACAGACAGATACATAGATAGACAGATAAATTGTTACAGAGAGAGAGAGACAGGAGAGAAAGAGAGAGAAATACAGACAGATACATAGATAGACAGATAAATTGTTACAGAGAGAGAGACAGTGTTGAGAGAAAGAGAAATACAGACAGATACATAGACAAACAGATAAACTGTTACAGAGAGAGAGAAATACAGACAGATACATAAATAGACAGATAAATTGTTACAGAGAGAGAGACAGGAGAGAAAGAGAAAGAAATACAGACAGATACAAAAACACATAGATAGACAGATAAATTGTTACATAGAGAGAGAGTGTTGAGAGAAAGAGAGAGAAATACAGACAGATAAATTGTTACAGAGAGAGAGAGAGACAGGAGAGAAAGAGAGAGAAATACAGAGATACATGGATAGAAAGATAAATTGTTACAGAGAGAGAGACAGTGTTGAGCGAAGATGAGAGAGTAAGAGAGTAGAACGAGAGAGAGAAGGAGAGGAGGAGGAAGAGAGGATGGGGGACGGGGGGTGTGCTCAACCAATCTCCGAAAAAAGCAAAGTTGAGGACATCCCTTCCCCTCACCCCCCCATGCGCCCCCCTACCCCCCCTACCCCCTCCCCTGAGGACATCCCTTCCCCCTCTACCCCCCCTACCCCCCGACCGTGCGCGCGTGCGTAAGGTGCGGCAATCAAGCACAAACGGCAAGCACCAACCACAGACGACCACCTGCTCCTCTGAGGGATCGCCATCGCCAGGGAGGGATTACGGGAGGGAAGCCAGACCGTCATGGGCTGCTCCAGCTGGCTTCGGAGGTGTGTGTGTGTTTGTTATACTTACCTACCTGACACATGCATACACGCTCACCGAAACGCACACGCACGTACATACGGGCAAACTAATAAACAAACATAGAAACGCACACACATACATACGCGCAAACTAATACACACACACAGAAACGCACACACACATACATACGCGCAAACTAATAAACACACACAGAAACGCACACACACATACATACGCGCAAACTAATAAACACACACAGAAACGCACACACACATACATACGCGCAAACTAATAAACAAACAGAAACGCACACACACATACATACGCGCAAATAAACAAACACAAACA
>NC_091576.1:4897061-4902061 GCF_042767895.1 Penaeus vannamei
GAATGAAACACTGCCACAGTATTAACATGGTAAATGATCCATCTGTTTTCTCTCTCTCTCTCTCTCTCTCTCTCTCTCTCTCTCTCTCTCTCTCTCTCTCTCTCTCTCTCTCTCTCTCTCTCTCTCTCTCTCTCTCTCTCTCTCTCTCTCGTTTGTATTGTGGCATTTAGTTTCATTCTGTTTTTGTCGAGATCTAGCCTGTCTCGGTAAGAAAGGACTTAAAAAGGACTGGTAGAATTGATAATATTTTCCAGGAAATCGGAACGGCAGTTAAGTAGGGTAATTTGCCTGTTGTGCCATTAGCCAGCCATTCGTTCTTGTGACGGGTCTAACGTTCGTACATCTTGGCTGGGCAGGTCTGTTGGTTCAGCTAACTACGCGTCAGCTTCTGGCTAATACGTACATCTTTACTGTATTTTCTTGTGAGTTGTTTAGCCTACTCTTTCATGTATTAACTGCACAAGTTCATTAGCTTTTATTTGTGAAAAAACGGAAGGTACACAAACTGTCCCTTGTTTCTTAGACTGTCGAGTAGCAAGAATAAATTGCAGTTTAGCCAACATAATTCTGTTGAATAGTGGAAAGAATTTAGCCACTGAGCAACAGTATCCTTAAAACAAATCCCATTTTCCCTCCAAAGTCATTATTCTTCTTGTATGCACGATCTCCATTGCACCTTTTGCTACTGGCTAACTGCAACGAGGATAATTCTGTTGTTTGGCTTGAATACTTTCTCTTGATTGACAATACTCTCTCATGTGGACTTCAGAAATGAGGGAAGGGTTTTTATATCTGTTCCCGTGAGGTTGGTCCATACTAAATATTTGTTTTATAATGGTAAGATTCGGTGGGTATTCCTTTTTTTAATACTTTTCCATGGCTAAAGACGAACAGTGCGGTTGCGTGTGCTTGTGCTTTTAGATGATTTTTAACAGATTATGTGTCTGGATGCTTGTGTGTATATATTTCAAAGCACCTTAAACGGTCCTCATTACTTTACGCTGTGCACATCATTAGCCACAATATTCTATTACAATATAACACAATTCCAATGTTGAATTGCTTACGATTGTCTCTCTAGCAGATTTTTCTTACACAGATCCTCCTTTCAGTGTCTGTGTAGTCTTTCTGCAGACTGGTGGTATAACAAAGGTCAATCTGGTGTCATTTTTAGACATGTTCGGTTCCAAAAGAAGGTTCTCAATTTTCGTATCTGGTATTTGGACGGACTAAAGTGAAGATCGTTTTATACTCGTATATTTTTCATGTGGCGCTGAGGTCACAATTTTAAATCTTGCTTGGTTAGTAAGGAGTGACCCATTCTGCTTTATCTAAATTGAAGGATGTTGTGACGGCGATACGGTGTGAATATTATACATAACAAAAGGGCATTTCGGGCTGTCTTCACCCAAGCCTCATCAGTCCGTTTGTTTGTTTTTTAGAGAGAGAGGGAGGGAGAGGGAGAGGGAGAGAGAGAGGGAGAGAGAGAGAGAGAGAGAGAGAGAGAGAGAGAGAGAGAGAGAGAGAGAGAGAGAGAGAGAGAGAGAGAGAGAGAGAGAGAGAGAGAGAGAGAGAGAGAGAGGGAGAGGGAGAGAGAGAGAGAGGGAGGGAGAGGGAGGGAGGGAGGGAGGGAGGGGGGGAGGGAGGGAGGGAGAGAGAGAGAGAGAGAGAGAGAGAGAGAGAGAGAGAGAGAGAGAGAGAGAGAGAGAGAGAGAGAGAGAGAGAGAGAGAGAGAGAGAGAGAGACGTAAAACATATGAAGGTGGCATATAATCTACGTGCCTCTGATTAGTTCACCCATCTCTGCAAGGGTCTAACAGCCAAACGGAACCACATACGGTTCAAAAGTCAAAAGTTAAAAGTTAAAAGAATTCTGCTTTTAGTTTATGTTTGAAATCTTTGCAGCTCACTTGACACTGCATAAAATTGGCGATTTCAGCTGTACTTTGAGCGTACTGTATAAGACAAATTTACAGCATATACTAGACAAATGGTTACTATCGCAGTAGGTGTTGAGATAGGTCATATTTTCTCTCTCTATGTAGACCTTAGTTTAACAAATCCTATAAACAACACTAAACCTGGGTATTTTTTAAATAGAACTACGTAAAAAAGAGTTCGGTATATTTTTCCTATAAATTACCAATACAAATATTTGGAGTGAAATTTAAGCCTCATGTATTTCAAACATTGTCAAAAAAAGCATGTCCAGAATTCTTTAGTTTACCCTGTAAGGATGCGACCGTAGAAAACGATTCCATTTATTCCCCTCAGTACATTTTTTAGGGGGTAACTTAACAAAAGGATATCCAAGTTATATTTCCAGTTTTACTTTTTACAGCCTGTGTTGATATTATATGAAGGCATAGAAACCAAACTAATAAAAGGAAAATATATATTGGTAATTAAAAACTAACCAAGAATCTGAAAGAAAAATTAATTTGAGTAAAATGCATTTTAACCTTCCAAACATTTTCATTGACATATTCCTTGTTTGGCTGCTCGTTTAATCTTTGTCTGTTTACTCTTTTTGATCTTCTAGTTTTCACGCTACATCTGAGAAAAAAAAAATTTTTACGCTAGGCTCAATGACCTTTGGCTAGTGCATGGCATATTGCCTGAATAAGTTCATTCTTTTTCCCTCTTTCTCTTTCTCCTACTTTCTTTCTTTCTTTCTTTCTCTCTCTCTCTCTCTCTCTCTCTCTCTCTCTCTCTCTCTCTCTCTCTCTCTCTCCCTCTCTCTCTCTCTCTCCCTCTCTCTCTCTCTCTCTCTCTCCATCTCCCTCAGTCTCTCTATCTGGTTCATGAAAAGAATCGAATAAATGAATGAATAAAGAAAAAAAAAACAGGATTACCACTTTTAAACCAAATTACTAGAAATCGGCCCAATATGATAAACTACGAAGCACAATATTCATGGGGCAGTTCCTTAATACTTTTCCAATCAAAACAACTTTACGTTCGCCATAGTTTTCACTCTTCGCAACCGGAGAAGCGGCATCAAAGACTTTGGGAGCCGCTGGCCTTCAGTGGATGGGTCACCTTTTTTCTGAAAACCACTCCGGTTCTACATTTATACTACATTCATTCTTAAAGCAGTTGTGTAGACTTCAGGAACTATATGAGGCCTGAGAGTCTACATTTCTGGTTTTGGAGCAATTGGAATTTTAGGCTCTTTCGGTGCCACTTGCTGGAATTCCCTCTGTAAAACACTTAAAAGAAAGCGAAGATGGTGTTGACAACCAATGGCAGAGAAAAGTAGCTTCAGAAGATCAGATGTCACACACACACTCCCATGCTAAATAGCGGATTGTGTCCATATGCAATATTTGTGTAGCTACCCATTTATTCACAATTAACGAGTTCACATTTTATTGTCAGACTTTTTTCATTCGTATAATGATGCTGAAATTGGACAATAACAATTCGAAAGTATTTTTTATGCATTTTTACTCTAGAAACGATTCTAAAAATGTTAAATCCGGATTGTATTCTATGTGAATTGAAGGACAACATGGTTTCCAATAAAGTCCACTCATTATTTCCTTGCTTTCTAGTGGATTTGACTACATAAATTGATGAATAAACAGAATAAATAAACATGTCAAAACAGACATCAAATTGACGGTCTGCATGAAATAGATATACCACATATCAATATGTTATTGATAAAACTATAAATAGATGGTATGCAGAGGGGATGTTGAACGCTCACGAGAACAGCAGCCGTTAATATCAATTAGGGCAGAACGCAAGTCACAAGCGCTTGTACGGGAAGGCAGACGCCCCCGCCCTCCTATGGGTAAAGTAAAGACTAAATTCGGTGCAGGCGCAGAAGAGCGGACAGAAGGCGATTCCAGCAAAGCGAAGTGGAGCGCTTCAAAGACATGGCGAGCCACTGAGCTCATCATGGTCATCCACTGCACCAAGGACATCTCCAACCGCCTCGACCTCGTCTTGCTCCTTGCTCCAGAAGGCCCTGGGCGAGAGAATAAGGTAAACGAAATGCACAGTCCTTCCTCGCTGTAAACAAAGTCATAAATTTTGTCATCTTGCCATCCAATCCACTAATCACGGTGAATCAAGTCCTGCGGCGACAGACAGGCGACGAGGCGGTAGGTGTGGGTGCACTGGCAGCCGTACCCGCAATCCTGCACACAAGTGGCTCAGGCCATTCGGGTCGTTCTTCACTGACACGGAGCAGCAGCGAAGTCCCGCAATTCCCTGAACGACTGAGCAGCCTTCTTTAGGATTACGACCCTTAACTCCATGGCATGAAGGAGGGGTTGGGAAGGGTGACCTAAATATCGTCTGCTCCATACCTGCCCCAATCAGCTTATTGCAGATGGTGCAGACCCTACTTAAGCGGTGGAAATTCGAAGAAAAAATCGAGGATCGTTTCCCTAACTTCAGGCACAGGGATTGTGCACACACTCATGGACAGGCACGATGCAGACAGACCCCAGAGGAGAACCGCCCTCATAGTACAAGTCCTCGCCAGATATAACATTGAACTGAGTGACACTCGGCCTGTAGGTAAAGATAGACTTTGCAAAAGTGTCTCTGGAAACACCTTTGGGCCAAACCAACAATGAGCACTGTGAGGCTGGCGTCCGCTTTGCAGTACAGCGTTGTTTGACATGTTGGCAGGTCTTCCCAAAGGGGACCAGCAATAAACATGACCATGAAACTCCTCCTCTTATCTAGAAGAAAACATCTTACAACCATCAACTGCTATGCTCCAACCATGACCAACCCAGATGAAGTGAAGGCCAAGATCTACGTGGTCCTCCAAACTGACATCGCTAACGCTCCTAAAGCAAAGCTCGCATTTTTGGGGACTTTTATGCGAGAGACGGTTGTGACAGTACCGCCTGGGATGGAAAGCGTAGAGTGGGTCACTGGCATAGCAACGGTCTCCTACTGCTTCAGACTTGTGCCGTTCTTGAACTGCTGATCACCAACACATTACTCTTCCTCCTAAATCGTAATCGAACGTCG
>NC_091576.1:4907061-4912061 GCF_042767895.1 Penaeus vannamei
TTTTCCATCCTAACAACTCTTAAAATGAAGTTATTAGGTGCAGCTGTAAGAAAAAATCATTGAATATCTGACTGGTTAGATATCGAGGTCAGAGGTCAAACTGTGACGTCATATGGGGTATGCCCAAACTATCGGACTCTGGAGACTAAATATATAATTACAAACTGAATGAATAGAAATGTGTTGGTTTTATCCGGTGTTTCTGAAACAGTACAAAGTGGGTAGGTTTTTTTAAACGATCATCTGTTAATTACATTAGCTTATTATCTGTTAATTGTTAATTGTTAATTAGGTTTTTGAAATGATCACCTCTGAATTATCTCTCAAATTAAGCCCTGGTGATGTATTGAATTTTGATCAAAATCCAGAAAATTACAAAAAAAATCCTCGAATTAAACCGCAGATCTAGAAATTCTTTAAGAACTCTGAGAAGGCTGTTTGAATATTAGATAATTGTGAAAAAGTAATTGAAATGGAATTTTAGGCACTAATAGGTCCCACTGGAGGATGATTACTCGTCTTTTCAACCCGAACTTGGAAGGTCAAGAGGTCATTTAGGCTGACCAATGGTCTCTTTTGGTCAATCAAAAGTAAAAATCATAGATTAGAACTCTATTTGGATACTTTGGGTGTCTTAGAGTGAAAGGATCCTTTTAATACTACCACACCTCAAATTACTGGGTTTTTACAAGCTCTGCCTGAAGCCTGATACCCGCAATATGGACTACATGGATATTTGTTGCACACTTAGTACATTCGCATTGTGTAGGGAAATCACCAGGATGCAATTTCTGGTTTTGGCGTGGTTTCATGAAGCCATCATAATAACCAAAACACCTGGCATTAAGTTTTGGACCATCTAGGCAATGTGGTTTCATGAGGCCAACATAATAATAACCAAAACACTTGACATTAAGCTTTGGACCATCTAGGCAATGTGGTTTCATGAGGCCATCATAATAATAACCAAAACACCTGGCATTAAGCTTTGGACCATCTAGGCAATGTGGTTTCATGAGGCCAACATAATAATAACCAAAACACTTGACATTAAGCTTTGGACCATCTAGGCAATGTGGTTTCATGAGGCCAACATAATAATAACCAAAACACTTGACATTAAGCTTTGGACCATCTAGGCAATGTGGTTTCATGAGGCCATCATAATAATAACCAAAACACCTGGCATTAAGCTTTGGACCATCTAGGCAATGTGGTTTCATGAGGCCATCATAATAATAAACAAAACACTTGACATTAAGCTTTGGACCATCTAGGCAACGTGGTTTCATGAGGCCATCAGAATAATAACCAAAACACCATTAAGCTTTGGACCATCTAGGCAATGTGGTTTCATGAGGCCAACATAATAATAACCAAAACACCTGGCATTAAGCTTTGGACCATCTAGGCAATGTGGTTTCATGAGGCCAACATAATAATAACCAAAACACCTGGCATTAAGCTTTGGACCATCTAGGCAATGTGGTTTCATGAGGCCAACATAATAATAACCAAAACACCTGGCATTAAGCTTTGGACCATCTAGGCAATGTGGTTTCATGAGGCCAACATAATAATAACCAAAACACTTGACATTAAGCTTTGGACCATCTAGGCAATGTGGTTTCATGAGGCCATCAGAATAATAACCAAAACACCATTAAGCTTTGGACCATCTAGGCAATGTGGTTTCATGAGGCCAACATAATAATAACCAAAACACCATTAAGCTTTGGACCATCTAGGCAATGTGGTTTCATGAGGCCAACATAATAATAACCAAAACACCATTAAGCTTTGGACCATCTAGGCAATGTGGTTTCATGAGGCCAACATAATAATAACCAAAACACTTAACATTAAGCTTTGGACCATCTAGGCAATGTGGTTTCATGAGGCCAACATAATAATAACCAAAACACCATTAAGCTTTGGACCATCTAGGCAATGTGGTTTCATGAGGCCATCAGAATAATAACCAAAACACCATTAAGCTTTGGACCATCTAGGCAATGTGGTTTCATGAGGCCAACATAATAATAACCAAAACACTTAACATTAAGCTTTGGACCATCTAGGCAATGTGGTTTCATGAGGCCATCATAATAATAACCAAAACACCATTAAGCTTTGGACCATCTAGGCAATGTGGTTTCATGAGGCCATCAGAATAATAACCAAAACACCATTAAGTTTTGGACCATCTAGGCAATGTGGTTTCATGAGGCCAACATAATAATAACCAAAACACTTCACATTAAGCTTTGGACCATCTAGGCAATGTGGTTTCATGAGGCCAACATAATTATAACCAAAACACCTGGCATTAAGCTTTGGACCATCTAGGCAATGTGGTTTCATGAGGCCATCATAATAATAACCAAAAGACCATTAAGCTTTGGACCATCTAGGCAATGTGGTTTCATGAGGCCATCAGAATAATAACCAAAACACCATTAAGCTTTGGACCATCTAGGCAATGTGGTTTCATGAGGCCAACATAATAATAACCAAAACACTTGACATTAAGCTTTGGACCATCTAGGCAATGTGGTTTCATGAGGCCATCAGAATAATAACCAAAACACCATTAAGTTTTGGACCATCTAGGCAATGTGGTTTCATGAGGCCAACATAATAATAACCAAAACACTTGACATTAAGTTTTGGACCATCTAGGCAATGTGGTTTCATGAGGCCATCAGACTAATAACCAAAACACCATTAAGCTTTGGACCATCTAGGCAATGTGGTTTCATGAGGCCAACATAATAATAACCAAAACACTTAACATTAAGCTTTGGACCATCTAGGCAATGTGGTTTCATGAGGCCATCATAATAATAACCAAAAGACCATTAAGCTTTGGACCATCTAGGCAATGTGGTTTCATGAGGCCAACATAATAATAACCAAAAGACCATTAAGTTTTGGACCATCTAGGCAATGTGGTTTCATGAGGCCATCATAATAATAACCAAAACACTTGACATTAAGCTTTGGACCATCTAGGCAATGTGGTTTCATGAGGCCAACATAATAATAACCAAAACACTTGACATTAAGCTTTGGACCATCTAGGCAATGTGGTTTCATGAGGCCAACATAATAATAACCAAAACACCTGGCATTAAGCTTTGGACCATCTAGGCAATGTGGTTTCATGAGGCCAACATAATAATAACCAAAACACCTGGCATTAAGCTTTGGACCATCTAGGCAATGTGGTTTCATGAGGCCAACATAATAATAACCAAAACACCTGGCATTAAGCTTTGGACCATCTAGGCAATGTGGTTTCATGAGGCCAACATAATAATAACCAAAACACCTGGCATTAAGCTTTGGACCATCTAGGCAATGTGGTTTCATGAGGCCAACATAATAATAACCAAAACACCTGGCATTAAGCTTTGGACCATCTAGGCAATGTGGTTTCATGAGGCCAACATAATAATAACCAAAACACCTGGCATTAAGCTTTGGACCATCTAGGCAATGTGGTTTCATGAGGCCAACATAATAATAACCAAAACACCTGGCATTAAGCTTTGGACCATCTAGGCAATGTGGTTTCATGAGGCCAACATAATAATAACCAAAACACCTGGCATTAAGCTTTGGACCATCTAGGCAATGTGGTTTCATGAGGCCAACATAATAATAACCAAAACACTTGACATTAAGCTTTGGACCATCTAGGCAATGTGGTTTCATGAGGCCATCAGAATAATAACCAAAACACCATTAAGCTTTGGACCATCTAGGCAATGTGGTTTCATGAGGCCAACATAATAATAACCAAAACACCTGGCATTAAGCTTTGGACCATCTAGGCAATGTGGTTTCATGAGGCCAACATAATAATAACCAAAACACTTGACATTAAGCTTTGGACCATCTAGGCAATGTGGTTTCATGAGGCCAACATAATATTAACCAAAACACCATTAAGTTTTGGACCATCTAGGCAATGTGGTTTCATGAGGCCATCAGAATAATAACCAAAACACCATTAAGTTTTGGACCATCTAGGCAATGCAACTGAAAATGTGTGCCATAAAAAAAACCCTTAGAATGTGGCCTTCAACAGCGCGACTTGTGGGAGTAAGTCAGTTATAGTCTTCTTGCTGTGACGGAAGGGGCGATACCTCAGATCATTCAGTGTTGTCAGTGAGGAAGCCTGATTTGTACGACTGAACTAGGTCCTCCTCGACCAATTGGACATCAGTGTTGTCTGGGTCCTTCCCGAAATCTTTCAAGGAATTTTCTGGTTTCGCCTTCAGGTCTGCTGCCTTTGAACCGAACTTGCTTGTACTTTATATATGAATATGTATATATATATATATATATATATATATATATATATATATATATATATATATATATATATATATATATATATATATATATAAATGCATAAATACATACGTATATGTGTGTGTGTCCATATGCGAGTTTGTTGACACATAGACACACGTATACTTACACACACACACACAAACACACATATTGTATATATATGTATGTGTGTGTATGTACACACACACACACACACACACACACACACACACACACACACACACACACACACACACACACACACACACACACACACATATATATATATATATATATATATATATATATATATATATATATATATATATATATGTTTATACACACACACACACATATTTGTTAGGTTGGAAAATATGCCTAATTTGCAGAGCTACCTCCAATTTAGTTTCCCCTACCCCCAAATTTATCGGTCTTTCTGAAGTCGTTGATCTCATACATCATGTTTTTTTTCTCAGTGCCATGTTGCAGTGTCTAACCTCGCTGTTATGGTGAGTCCTATGGCTGTTATGGTGAGTCCTATGGCTGTTATGGTGAGTCATATGGCCCCCAAACCAAAAATGAAGGTTAACTTAGGGGCTCTTTTCTGCACACAGGAACTCCTCAGTCCCTCTACTGATATAATTTTCAGTGAATTA
>NC_091576.1:4936349-4941349 GCF_042767895.1 Penaeus vannamei
GAACATGGTGACATGGAGCCGAAAGTGTTATGGTGTGGTTATATCCATCAAGTATTTATAGCCAGTATTGTTTAGTTAGCCCTTTATGATCTGTTCAGTTTATGGATGTGGGATCAGATGTTCCAAGCTTTATTGTGTCGTTCTATTTTGCGCCTTGTTAATATGCAGAGGCTTATATTAGCATCAGAAATATGTTAATTTAAAAAAACAATCCGCCATTCCGTAATCCCACTGCAATTTTCCAAGGAGTTCTTCCCTAATTACTTTTACCAATGTACGCCAGCAAACCTCATGGTTGAAGTATATCAAAGGATTCTATATTCATTTTATTATTCTATATTCTATATATATTCAGTGTTCAATATGATACATTATTAAAAAGTTACTGTTAATATTGACCCTTTAATTGGCAAAATTGCTGAGTTATACGAAATTTCTACCCGTTTCAGATGTAACGCGTATATGAAAATCCTGAAATATTGTTGGAACTGACTATTCATATTAATATTCATCACCGGAAATGTCCTTCGTCTGCATCATCCCAGAACCGTATATCAATATATGTCTCTGCATTATCCTACGCATCTATTCTCTTTCCTTCGTCCTCTATCACCTAAATCCATTGTTTAGAGAATGGTAAACTTCTGTTATGTTTTTTGGAAAATTGTATACTAATGTCAATATTCCACACGCCATTATATTGTCCAAATCTTTACAATTATTTCATTACTAAAAAAAATAACGAAATGAATATGTAAAAGACGGATCGAACAGGAGATATTGAAAGTAATGGTTTTCTCGAATAGTTTGAATGGGGAACATCGACAAGGTTTTGGACACCAGCCGCTGAAACGACAGATAAAGGCGTAAGAATTGGTAGAGTCAAGGCTGAGGGAATATTCTCTTAGCCCTGGTTAGAGTGAAGCTAGACTCGACCCTTCGCGGGGTGAGTGAGCAAGCGCGAGCCGGGAAGGGGGTTCGCTGGGAAATGCCCAATCTGCCCAGCTCTAAAGATTGTCACCAAACAATTTGGCACTAAATAATACATCAATTGTATAAATTTATAACCTACATCCTATATACCCCACCATTAATGCACCGCTCCACACGTTCACTGCATTTCATTTCGCATCCTAACTCTGTCCAGGCTGTCTGAACGTGGGTCATCTTTCAGGGGAAAAAGGGAATGATGTATCTAAGCCAGGTCTGGCGAGGTGATATCGCTCAACATAGTTCTTGTTTTTCTTCAACTGCATATATTTCCATTCTTCTTAGAATCCTCACTTCTTTTGGGTCTACCTCGGAAAGTAGTCCTATAAATCTCATCTTCAAAGGCGTCACTGTCATAACATTCAACATAATCTGGAATGGCAGCATTCTGGGTACTTGAAGATTTGTTATTTTGATACTGCAAGTCATATCATTTTACTGATCGATGCAAGGACTTCCTTCCTATTGGATAAAAACGTGTAGCTTAACTACAACTTTCATGCACATTGTTTTCCTTTTATCATTAAGCTGGATGGCTTCTGTAACTGATGATAGTGAACCTATAACTCAGGGCTTGCTTACTGCCCTGGCTGCCATTTGGCAGTCCAGAACCATTCCATACTGCTCCGGTCTTTGGTACCTTAGCAGGCGGTTGCGGATCCGTGTCAGAACCTTGGGCAAAATGGCAGCCAGGACAATATGCAAGCCCTGAGTTATAGGTTCAACCACAGCCTTCAGAAGTTCAGCAGGGATATCACATATTCCTGCAACTTTCCCACTTTCCCACTGATGGTTGGGTCCGGCACAGCGACTGCAACATCCCTTGCTTCCAGACTAACTGCTGGAGGGCCTACCTGATAGTTGCTTAAAATACTCAGCCCAACGCTCACGAACTCCAACATGATCTGAGATGATCTGTCCATCCACTGATCCGACAGTAGTCATCTGCGCAGAGGGGTTGAAGTTGTTTTTATCATGACAATATTCTAGCAGATGAAAGCGTATATGTACGTAGAACCATGGCTCAATAATAAATAATAATGAGAAGGCGGTTCACTTTCTCATAAATCCAAATCAAAAGAAGTTTTTAGGCCTCTGCAAGTGGAAAGAATGCATGAGCAAGATTTTAATGACAGATTGAGAATGGGACCATCTTATGAAGACAAATACTTACAACTAAAATGGAAAAAGGAATATACAAGCAAGAAAACGGACATGAAATGCTGTTTTGGTAATTTTCTGTATTACGTCCGCATAACCGATATCGACGATTTTGGTATTGTTGGATTCCTCTCACTCTATACAATGCAAATATGTATGTTTTATTGCGCGGAACCCCCCCCTTAGCGACAAACTTGGCCCCGATAGCGGGGGCGAGGATGTCGAAGTGGCGGACGTAATATATAAAATTACCTTAATAATATAACCTCACAGTGAAAATAATCATGGTTATTCACAAGACTTTCCATTGCAGGGGGCTGTGCCCCTTGTGACCCCCAGGGGGGGGCTGCCGCCCCCCAACCCCTGCCAAGGAAAAAAAACTCCACGTATTCACGGCAGGATAGAGCGCACACGAACTAGATGCGGAGCCGATAACCTACAATAACCTAGGATTTTAAAGGTACTAACCTTATTGATTAATGCCGCTAATTAGTAGGGAGGGTGCTCCTTTGCTGCAGAAGGTGAAGGAGGCAGGGTGCATCCGGCAGGAGGTCCTAGGCCGGAGGATACAGCGACGCTGAAGCACACAGGAAGTGGTGCAACCTCACATTCAGGTCCTGGTAGTATTTTTTCCTGGCTAGTTGCAATTTCGCGCAGAAAATCCGTCTCCGAGTACGAGCACGCTTGCCACACTCGGCCATCGCGGCGGCTATGGCTACTGACTGAAACTTCCTGAACGCTGACGGATTTAATTCGATTAGAAATGTCGTTATTCCAGAGGACGGGAAACTCGACCTTGAGGCCATCGGTGTAACATCGAAAGAGCTGCAAAACCCGCCGACGAGGGCGGGCCACCCTGTTCATCCTGATTATAATACAATCGTCTCTATATACAATGCTGACTATAATAAGGTTAATATACTGATTCAGTGGGAATCTTACGAGGAAAGTTGTGTGAATAATCACGGTCATTTTCACTGTGCGTTATATTATTAGTACTATTTAACCCCGCATTTTCCCTGGAACCTTCCATGCCCTCCCCTGCTATCGGAGCCAAGTTTGTCGCTAACGGGGGGTTTCCGCGCAATAAAAACTATATATTTGTAATGTAGAGAGTGAGAGGAATCCAACGATACCAAAATTGTCGATATCGGTTATGCGGACGTAATATAGAAAATTATCACTGTGTTCTTTACCAAATGAAAAGGTCATATTTGAGTACAATAAAGACCTAGCTGTTTTCAGACTAAATAAATTGAAGAGAAAGGTAACAAGTTAACAACATTTTCGCTTGTTTACATAGCCCGGGACGAGTTTGTTTACTTGTTTCCAGTACCTCGCCTGATGACCAAAACATAAATTTAATTGTTCTGAATTTTTCCAAGATAATAAAGGGTAGTCAGATCAAAATGTGGATGTCTCTTTTATTCTGTGGCTCTAGTTTCAAACAAACAGAAGACATCTCGATAAGTAAAAATGCAGACAAAATATTAATGCTTATATATGCTATAACTTCAAGCCACGCGTTTAAAACCAAGCCGTTTGGTCTCCATGCCACACTTGTGCTTCTAAAAATACCCAAACCAGACATCTGCATCCGCTGGCATCCGAACACATATAAGAACGACGCGGTTTCACCCAGGTCAGTCTGAGAGCAACCCTTGTTCTCTCTGCATTGCCGCCTGCGCCACCTCCCTCTTCAGGGTGTGCGGCTGCGGGATCCACTCCCGCACCACCGAACTCTTTTATGTCGTGTTTTGTATTGCATGGGACAGAGAGCGAGAGAGAGAATAAATAGTAAAAGCATCAACCTAATGGGAAATGAAGAGAAAAGAAGGAAGGGAAGGGGGTGACAGGAAGAAGAGAAAAAACATAGAGAAAAGAAGAGACGAAAGAGATAGATAAATAAACAGTGTAAATTCTTAAGAATAAAGCCATATATGTTTACAAGCATCACTTTGCCCACCAGTACCAATATAGGAGGTTCAACTCTTTTTATAACTGACGGCAGCAGTGGAATGGAGACCACCACTTGGAGATGTAGCATATATAAGCATGTATATGGTATGCTATAGAGAGAATGAGAGAGAGAACGAGAAGAGACCGAGACAAAGAGAGAAAAGACTTAATGTTAGAGTATTTTTGTATGAATTTTCTACCTCGTAACATAATATCTCAGTGTTTTATGGTGATATTTTAATCTCTTAACAGTCTTTTTTCCCTTTTAGATTATAACTGACATCTCATCATGGAAGCAGAACACAACATCGACGACTTTGATAGCTGTGACGAACACGACGGAGATATTACAGAATCAGGTCTGAACAATGACGAAGACATGTGCAGAGACAGTTCCAGGACAGACACACAGCTGATGACGTCCCAGGCCCCCAGAATACTTTGGTAACTCAAGGAAAACTGTAGATTACTTCCACCTCTTCTCCACAAAACTGTCCAGAGGAATCTAGCCTCTACAGTCAACAGTCCATTCTCCAAAGTGCAACCCATTCAAAACATCCTTAATTCCGGGTGCGCCAGTGGATAAGAGAAGGCCAGAATTGTCTTTGCAAAATACGAACCTTCCTTGGCACAAGTTTCAACGGGGCTCATATTGCAAACCAACCATTGGAAGCTACCTTAAAGTTCTCGCATTTCAACGACAATGAGAAAGATATTCAAGAAAATGCCCTTTACAAAATGCAGACCATCGTAGACCACCTTCTTTTCCCATTACTACCAGCCAGAGAATATTTTACTTAAGACCTTGGTGAACTTTGAGGGAAATACACCCAATTTTACGCAGTACGTGTCTAAAAAAGCAACATTCAGGGTCTGGGATCAAGCTGGGA
>NC_091576.1:4956349-4961349 GCF_042767895.1 Penaeus vannamei
GGCCTTCTAATCATCAATCTTGCCTAATCCACCAATTATCAGTTCCTATTCCCTTTCATTAAATGGCTTCAGTAGATGGTACGTTGTGGTACGACTTCTGTGAAGCCCTTCAGCAAAGCAACAACCTGCTTCCCTAGGTTCAAAGAGAAAATCAGAACAGGTTACTCATGAAAAGTCTCTCAGAACACAGAAAACTGCCATTCCTATCACTTGACCCACAAAATGAAAATAGGGCAGATGATCCTAAAATAAAAAAAAGAAAACCACTGAAATTACAATGCCGTCATAATAATATTCATGAAATCAGTCATGCTTCCTTTATATACATAAAAGACAAGATATAGATTGAACGAATTACCTAGTAATTGAAGATTACAACTGAATCCAATCCAAACATAAGTAATAACTAAAGAATATTTGAGCAGCTTAGTAACACCGGGGCCATGGAGAATATTCTGTATTGGTCAGGGGCCGCAGAGTGAGAAAGCTTGGGAAGCACTGCGCTATTTACACCACTCAGACAGGCCCTATCTCACTTCACTTGCTCTCACTTGCGAACTGTTACTCTCGAGGAAAGTCTATGCCCTTCATTCATACATCAACTTAGGGATCACATCGATATCATACAGGAACTTCTTAACTTCCTCACCTTCCTATTTCTTATTAACTCCTTCAGCCAACCCTCACCCTTCTTAGCCTGCTGTTTCCTTTAAAGCACTTCGTCCCCCAAACTCCCGTCCTTACTAATCACATTAGTGCAACACCATAAAATCCATCTGTCCACCAAGTGACGACCTTGAAACATTATGGCTCGCTGTTAGACCAACATGGCTGCCCCGTGAAATCAGTGTGCTCGTAATCTGCAGGATGTATTTCCCCCCAAGGGAACCTACCGAAGAAAGCCTCAGAGAACACATAATAGAAAATGTGTTCATCCTCCAAGCAAAGTACGGAAATCCCTTTTTTGTAATTCTTGGCGACCTGAACACTTTTTCTGATTATGAAATCACCTCTGTACTGAATTTTAAGCAGGTTGTGTCATTCGCCACGCATGGGAAAAATACCCTGGACAAAATCATAACAAATAAAGAGCATTTTTATGAAAGTCCAACTTCCCTGCCCCCTTTGGGCAATAGTGATCACTTGTCGCTGCTCTGGGTACCAAAGAAATACCAGGCACCCACGCAATTAAAGGGAACAAAACTTATTCGTAGATTCCCTGATTCTAAAATCCGAGAGTTCGGATCATGGATTACTCATCATGATTGGGCCGACGTTCTCAACGCCCCCGACCCGAACACTAAATGCAAACTTTTTTATAAATCAATCTGGAACCAAGTTGACAACTGCTTCCCCTTAAAAAGAACTTCCACCCACCATCAGGACAAACCATGGGTCAACAACAGGATCAAAGACCTTATCCTGGCAAGACAAAAAGCTTACAAACAAAAAATACCGATGCAACAAAGTACTTGGCAAAAAAGGTTAGACAAGAGATAAGATAGGCTAAGAAAAACTATCATAAGCAAATAATTGATAAAATCAGTGGCGCAAATCCCAAATCGTGGTATAGCCACATTCGGAATTTAATCGGTGACAAAAGAAGTGACAGTTACCTCTCTCACATCAGCGAAATTGCCGACTCGCTGAAAACGCTGCTAACATCATCAACTGTCACTTTGCGAACATCAACAAGTTACTCCCACCATTACAATCAGCAGAACTGCCAACTTACTTACCCTCGCGCCCTCTGCAAGCAATTGTCAGCGAATACGACGTGTACCAACACTTAAGAAGGATAGCAAAAAGCAAATCTCCTGGGCCTGATGACATCCCGCCGAGGTTACTACGTGAATTCGCTCCTGAGCTCGCCACCCCCCTCTGCGACATCTTTAACTGCTCCATCACTGAGGGCGTGGTGCCTGACCTATGGAAGCGTGTTATCACAGTCCTAATTCCCAAAGCCAATCCACCTAATTCTCTCGATGACCTTAGGCCCATATCATTAACACCTATTCCTTGCAAAATACTCAAGAGAATAATTGCTAAAGAATTGTGGAAAATATTCGCCCCAAAATTAGATCGTCGCCAATTTGGAAATACCAAGGGTAGCTCCACAGTCCACTACCTAGTTGACCTGATCAATTACATCACTTCAAATGTAGACAAAAGACTCGAGGTCACTACCGTCACCATCGACCTGAGGAAAGCATTTGATCTCATCGACCACACCACATTAATTAAGAAAATGATTTCTCTGGGTTTCCACGAGGGCTGGGTGAAGTGGATATCTTCCTTCATCAACCTTCGCTCCCAGAGGACTCGTGCAAACAACCAAATATCCGATGAAATTGATCTTCACTGCAGTGTCCCTCAAGGAAAGGTTCTCGGCCCTTTATTGTTTCTGATAATGGTAAATGAGGACAAAATTCCGCACGTGAAGATCTACAAATATGTGGACGACATGACACGCACTAGCACACCAAACAGGGCAAGGAAACACCTTATTACAAGACGCCCTTAAGCAAGTGTCAGAGTGGGCTTTAACTAACAAAATGTCTGTCAACACCAAGAAATGCACAGAAACAAAATTCAAATTAAACAAATTAGCCGACAGTGGTAGTACTCTAAAAATAGGCGAGGAACTCTTAACTCGGGCCAAAGAGGTGAATCTATTGGGACCAGTTATCAGTGACGATTTAAAGTGGTTCGCCAACACCAAGAAACTGATTTCAAAGTGTGGAAGAACGTTCTTTATGCTAACCAAATTAAAATCTTTCGGTGCATCCCAAGACCTCCTTCGCATATGGACGACTTTCCTTCGACCAGTCTGTGAATATGCAGCACCAGTCTGGCATTCGTCCATTACCAACTTTGAAAAAATAAAATTAGAAAGACTTCAGAAAAGAGCATTACGTATCGTTCTCGGGTCAAACTACACCACACACACACAGGCACTAAACCAACTGCAGATACCCTCTTTGGAAGACTGGAGAAAATACCTAACAGAAAAATTTGCACACAACATCTTTACATCTACGAGACATCGGCACCTGCTTCCCGACTAGCGTCAATCAAGCAGACAGCTTCGTGAGGATGTTAACAACAAATTATGTGAACCAAAGTGTCATACATCCATGATATTATATGTCTACTATTCCCTATTGTATTAGACACTTAAATGATAACTTTGTAAAGTAACAATTTTACCCTTGTAACTAAAACTTTACTTAATAAACTCTTTATTTTTATTATTATTATCATTATTATTCTGTAAGTCAGTGAATGCACTCTTATTTATTCTTTATGAATCATTAAATAGCAGCAATTTTGTGTAGCCTAGAGGCCAATTAAGCTGATGATTGTTCCATTTATATGTAGTTCCATAAAGCTTCATATTTACTGCTTATTTATTTATTTTCATTTTAATTCTCAGCTTCACACATACATGGTTAGTGTAAAAAAAAGGTATGAATGACAAAGAATGTCTTCTCAATACAAGAAATATATATATATAACTGGTTTTGAATATATCTTCCTCATGTATTTCTGACAATATATTCTTCAGTTAAATGTATCTCTTGTATTGCGGAGATATTCACTCTCATTCATAACTTTCCTACATTTGTCAACAGAAACACTGTTCATCCATCATATACCAAAACAAAGTTATAAGCTATTCACTCACAGAACCGACTTCTTTTTCATAATTATATCCTACATTCATTACTGCTTGGAAACAATTTTCAAGGCTACGGATGAATTATTTGTGATGTGTGAATGCTCACTTTGGACCTTAGGGAGGGAGGGAGGGAGGGAGGGAGGGAGGGAGGGAGGGAGGGAGGGAGGGAGGGAGGGAGGGAGGGAGGAAAGAAAGGAGGGAAGAAGGGAGGGATGAAGGAAGAAAGGGAGGGATGGAGGCAGGAAGAATGGGAGGGGGGGAGGAGGAAAGGAGAGAGAGGGAGAGGAAGGAAGGAAGGAAGGAAGGAAGGAAGGAAGGAAGGAAGGAAGGAAGGAAGGAAGGAAGGAAGGAAGGGAGAGAGGGGCAGGAAGGGAGAGAGCAAGGGATGGAGTGAGGAGAGAAGTAGGGAGGGAAGGAAGGAAAGAAAGAAGGGAGGGAGGAAAGACGAAAGGATATAGCCTAAATATTGGAAGGATGGAAGGAAAGAAAGACAGGAGAGGGGGAGGGAGGGATTGAGTAAGAAAGGAAGGAAGGAAGGGAGGGAGGGAGGGAGGGAGGGAGGGAGGGAGGGAGAGAGGAAGGAAGGAAGAAAGGAAGGAAAGGAGGTAGGAAGGAAGGAAGGAAGGAAGGTATGTAGGAAGGAAAGAAAGAAGGAAGGAAAGGAGGAAGGAAGGAAAGAAGGAAGGGAGGGAGGGAGGGAGGAAGGAACGAAAGGAGGGAGGGAGGAAGGAACGAAGGGAGGGAGGGAGGGAGGGAGGAAGGAGGAAGGAGGAAGGATGAAAGGAAGGGGAGGGAGGGAGGGAGAGAGGAAGGGAGGAAGGGAGGGAGGAAGAAAGGAAGGGAGGGAGGAAGAAAGGAAAGGAGGGAGGGAGAGAGGAGGAAGGAAGGAAGGAAGGAAGGAAGGAAAAGGAAGGAAGGTGGGAAGGAAGGAAGGAGGAGGGAGGGAGGGAGGGAGGGAGGGAGGGAGGAAGGAAGGGAGGGAGAGAGGAAGGAAGAAAGGAAGGAAAGAAAGTAGGAAGGAAGAGGAAGGAAGGGAGGAAGGGAGGAAGGGAGGAAGGGAGGTAGGGAGGAAGGAAGAAAGGAAGGGAGGGAGAGAGGAAGGAAGAAAGGAAGGGAGGGAGAGAGGAAGGAAGAAAGGAAGGGAGGGAGAGAGGAAGGAAGAAAGGAAGGGAGGGAGAGAGGAAGGAAGAAAGGAAGGGAGGGAGAGAGGGAGGAAGGAAGGAAGGAAGGAAGGGAGGGAGGAAGGAAAGCAAGAAATTAGACAAATACACTTGAAAATATTCATCACAGAACATGGGATATCAGACCATAGGCCTAC
>NC_091576.1:4983849-4986349 GCF_042767895.1 Penaeus vannamei
GAGACGGAAAGAAATGGACTCGCCTTCCGTGACAAAGATTTGATTTTCAGAAAAAAGCTGCTGTTTCAGGCCTCGTTTCGTCGCCTGATTTCCGAAGCGCGAAGCATGGAGAGTCAAGAGCAGGGAAGGCGAGAGGCTGAAACAGGTGGTTCGGTAAGTAGCAGATGTTCAGCATTCCGAAGTAGGCCTATGGTCTGATAATCCGATGTTCTGTGATGAAAATTGACGAGTGAATTTGTCTAATTTCTTGCCTTCCTTCCTCTCTTCCTTCCTTCCTTCCTTCCTCCCTTCCTTCCTTCCTTCCTCCCTCCGTCCCTTCCTTCCATCCATCCTTCAATCCTTCTTTCCTTCCTCCCGTCCTTTGTTCCTTCCTTCCTTCTTTCTTCCCTCCATCCCTCCTCCTTCCTTCATTTCATCCACCTCACTCCCTTCCTTCCTTCCTTCCTCGCTCCCTCGCTCCCTCCCTTTCTTCCTCTCTTCCTCTCCCTCTCCTCCTCCCTGCCTCCCATTCTTCCTGTCTCCATCCCTCCCTTCTTCCATCCTCCCTCCCTCCCTCTCTTCTTCCCTCCTTTCCTTCCTTACTTCCTTCCTTCCTTCCTTCCTTCCTTCCTTCCTTCCTTCCTTCCTCCCCTCCCTCCCTCCCTCCCTCCCTCCCTCCCTCCCTTCCTTCCTTTCTTCCTTCCTCCCTCTCTCTCTCCCTCCCTCCCTCCCGTCTTTCTTTCCTTCCATCCATCCATCCTTCAACTCCTTTTTTTTCCCTTCCCTCCGTCCTTTGTTCCTTCCTTCCTTCTTTCCTTCATCCCTTCCTCCCTCCTTCCACTCCTTCCTTCATTTCATCCTCCTGTCTTTCTTTCCTTCCTTCCTTCCTTCCTTCCTTCCTTCCTTCCTTCCTTCCTTCCTTCCTTCCTTCCCTCCTTCCCTCCCTCCCTCCCTCTCTCCCTCCCTCCCTCCCTTTCTTCTTCTCTTTCTCTCCCTCCTCCTCCTGTCCTTCTTTCCCTTCCTTCCTTCCCTCCCTCTCTCCATTCCTTCCTTTCTTCCCTCCCTCCCTTCTGTCTTTCTTTCCTTCCATCCTTCCTATATATAGGCTATATCCTTTCTTCTTTCCTTCCTCTTCCTTCCCTACTTCTCTTCCTCACTCCATCCCTTGCTCTTTCCCTTCTTTCCCCCTCCTCTCTCTCCATCCTTCCTTTCCTTTCTTCCTCTTCTTTCTTTCTTTTTTTCCTCCCTCCCTCCTTTCCCTCCCTCCCTCCCTCCCTCCCTCCCTTCCTCCCTCCTCCTCCTCCCTCCCTCCCTCCTTCCCTCCTCCCTCCCTCCCTCCTGTCTTTCTGACCCCCCCCCCTCCTGCTCCAGTGTTTACATTGTCGCGTCCATGAAAATTTACTCAGCAATTTTTTTTTTTTTTTTTTTTTTTTGATATTTTTTTCTATTTAATTTGGAATTCTCTGGTAGCTAGTTGGCAACCCTGTTAACCCATCAGCTGATCGTCAAGCCTGCAGCTCTGGGAGACAAAACTCGACCAGAAAATCAGAGAGGAAGGTTGTCAGCTCCTACCTCCGTAACACATATCGCAGAGTAGGCCCATATAACAAAGTAAGGGGATAATACTAACTATAGATATTCTAATATTTAATAGCCGTAATATGATCAGAAATACTCCTTAGTCACAGCTGCAATAGCTTTTTATACATTTAAATACCTCACGTGGCCAGGTTAGGTACTGGAAAACCTGTGTTGACAGGCGGTAATTCCACAATTATGTGCAGTTATTACCATTAGTACTTTGCAAAAGGAGGGGACGATGTACCAGCTACACTTCAGAATACCACGTGAACGCAATAGAATGCAGCAAGATTGCCGCAGAGATTAGAATTCTAAAGAAAAACAAAAACAAACAAAAAAATTGTGGGAAAAGTTTCCTAAATTTCGGAGCCCGTTATCTCAAAACTACACTTTTGTCAACATTTGTCAGCATTTTTTTTTATTAGCTCCATAAATACTTGGGCGATTCTAATGGGGTTTGGATCATTTAAAAGCTGAATATATTTGCGATGATTTCCTTAGAGTAAATTTTCTTTTTAGGTAATAGTAGTCCATATATCATATCGTGATGTTCATAAGACTGGACATTCAGAAAAAAATAAATTAGCGTGAAATAGTGGTGGAGATTGTGGTGTCCGGTTTCAGAATGGCAAAAGAATTAGTGGGAGGAGGAAGAGGTGCTGGGGGAGATGTAGAAACAACTTGGGGAAAAAAGGGGGAGGGATAGACCAGTGGAGTAGGCAGTGAGAGGAAAACTTCATTGATGTGCTTCGCTTAAAGTGAGGCCTAGTTTGGATCCGTGAGTTGCCACTTCAGACTCAGACTTGTAGGTAGGGCAGTCCCAATGAAATACACTATGGGACCCACCGCAACTGGCAAATGTGCATGATGGCAGAGCAGTTTGATTGGTCATGACCAGGATGGGCACACGAAGGGTATCGGGTCGTGGAAGGGCAAAGTT
>NC_091576.1:4991349-5003849 GCF_042767895.1 Penaeus vannamei
TTTAAATAAAGTTAAATTCGCCTCAAATTAACCATCACAGCATCCACGTACAATCAAGGTTGAAACTGAACTGGGGTGCAAAGTTTCACACAGGCGCCCTGGCCTCTCCTCACCCTGCTGATCCAGCGCTTAGCACAGTGGTGCCCTTGTTTACAAGATCTGTAGATTATCACCCATATGTCCCCGAGACACAGTGTCTATAGTGCCTTGTAAAACATTAGAGGCCTAACCCCTCCATGGGATCAACACCACACTCTGTGGCTTCAATGGAATGTGGAGATCCCCAGAACTACCATTCCATCTATCATACAACCAGTGGAAAACCACTATTTATAAGACAGTGTTATGTTGCAGGATCCCAACACGAAGGGTATTCTCATAGGTGAAATTGGTGGTGGTGCTGAAGTAGCACATGTGAGTCCTTTAAAAACAATAGGCTGAAAGTTGTTTTGCCAAGTGTTAAGTTGTTAAGTTTTTGTTTTTAATCATTCCAATAATGGGAAGCTACCATGAATTGATATATTTGGAACCTAATTGATATTAAGGTAAAAAGTAAATTATTTTTCATTTTTGCTCTACAAAGGAACCTGAAGCCAAGCCTGTTTTATCCTTTCTCACCGGTCTTTCTGCCCCACCTGGTCGTCGCAGGGGACACGCTAGTGCCTTCATCTCTGGAGGCAAGGGAGGTGCTGAAGACAAGATTAAGGCCCTTGAGAATGTAAGTTCTTTTCCTTTCTGTTTGTGCCATATCACACACATACACCTTCACTTGCATGTGCCCACACTCATGTGCAGATACACACACTCAACAACATACACACCTTTGTATTTCTCTATCTGTATTGTACAAAACTGGGTGAATCGGATACACGCATTTTTTAGGGCAGCTTACGCATTCATCTACGTAATGAGAATGGTTCTGACAAGATCATTTCTTATCAATGCCTATGAAGACCTGATTTTCTCAATAACCCACAGGCTGGTGTAATCATCGCGAGGTGCCCTGTGCAAATGGGAAATATGTTACTGGCAGAGATTAAACGGCTTGGAAAATCGTAAGCTGATTGCTGGTGCGGAAACTTGGGGGAATTTACTGGATCAAGAGATGTATCACATTGGTGTCCAAGAACTGAATCACTGACTCAGCAGGAATAGTCACTTAGGGAACACATTTTTAGCTTTTCTCTTACAGAGTTGTATTTTTTTCATCCTGCATGCAGCCGTGGAAGGAATGTAGAAACCTGTGACAAAACTTGATTATATTCGTGAATGGTCATTTACAATCAAATGTTAAATAAAAGTTACAGTCAAAAATGTGTATATATTTTCATTTTATGCACAGGACTTGTTTAGATGTATCAACATTAATCCTGAGGAGGTTAACGAAATGCTGATCAGTATCTTGCATGAGTAGTTAATTTATTTTCTTGTGTATTTTGTTATCAAACACAAGGATGTCCCTATTACTGTCTTCAAAGGCAGTGGCAAATCATCAGTTGTTATTAATTTCATGTGTTGCTTCTTACAGAGGTTAATCTTGTAAATATATGACCCATTTTGTATTGACAGAAATGTATATATGTATTTTTGTCAAGGTTAAGGTTAATAAAAGATACATGTTCAGTGGCTTTATTTTTGACATTTGACAAACTATTTGAAAACCATACTTTGTAGAGTATCATCTCTAAACTTATGATATGACTTCATTTTATTTCTCTTAGAAAATAATTAAGTAGTTATGAGGAAATAGCTGAAACAGTGAGACACATGGGTTAGTGTCATAATATGTTAGTGTATGAATGAGCAAATTAATGACTGAATGAATGAGTGAGTGAGTCAGTTGTTTGAGTGTATACCCTACTTCTCCAACAATGCTTCTAAAAACTAGTAGGCAAAATCTCCTCCCGCAGCCGTTCTGATCGTTCACACTTTGTCACAGTTATATCTGAGTCTCAAGCCCATGCACTGTGTACCGTGGTTGACCTCACTGGTAACCCTATTTCTGCTCAATCCCACTCCTCCCTTGATACTTGTACTGGGACTGTTTCTATCTCCTCAGCTGATTGCCCCGTCTATGACGAAGGATTGGTCAGACTGAAGACCTACTTGCCTGCCTTACTGACCATGATGCAGTGTCAGTACAGTGTTACAGTGTTCCTCCTATTGGCAACCGTAAGTCCCGTGTCGATTTTGCCGAAGTTACATTCCATAGACGTGATCTTCCCCATGATGTCCATATCGGTGGAGAATCTTGCCATGTCAGACCATATCAACCTCTTCCCCGTCAATGTCAGAAATGTTGGTGTTTTGGCCACCTTATAAATCAATCGTTCCTTTGCTCAGTGTGCCCAGGCTGATCATGGCTGTTCAAAATTCCTTGCACAGTTGTGTACACATGGCAACTGTGATGGCTCACACAGTGTATTTTATAGAAGTTGCCCTGCCTACAAATTTGAATCTGAAATGGCAGTTCTCAGACGAGGTTTTTCTGTCAGTCCCAACTCCAATTCTATCCATTGCTCTACTCTTCTCCCCTCTAGCCAAACTATCTCTACACCTCTTTCTCTCCACTCCTCACTTCTACTCATAACTCTCAGTCAAATCCTTTTTATATTCTGAATCCAGATACTCCAGAACCTTCTCTATGCCGTTCCACCCCATCTTCACCCTCCACATCCACACCTACAACTACATTTTCTGCTCCTCGAATACCAACCTACTCTTCACCTCATAAATAAGTCCTTCATTTCCCAAACGTCCCAACACAACTCACTTCCAGAAACCCTTGAAGACATCCGAGACTTCCTAAGCATGACCCAAGAAAATACTTCTCTGTGTCAACCATCCTCCAGTTCCCTGCCCCGACTACTGCAATCAGAGCAACTGCAGACATCCATCCTTCCCCTCCTCATATTTCCCCTACACCCCTTCCCTCTACTCCTTCCCAACATACCTCATCCTATTTCAAGCCTTGACCCTCTCTATGCTCCCCCTCTCTTTATTTAGACTTCCATTGGTCATTCTTGACCACCTTCCCCATAGTGACCATCTTCCAGTCCTCTTTTCTCCTACTTCATATATCTCGCTTCTTAATCCCCCACAATGGTGCTTTGATAGAGCTCACTGGCAAACTTATCCAACTCTCTACTATTCCTCTCTTCATTCCAATTCTCATCCATCTCGGATATGCTACACTATTTTTCAGTAACAGTCTTAACCTGGCAAATCTAAAAAAAAAAATGGGACAGGAGTTGGCAACAGTGGAAGTAGTAGAAATCGCCTTACTGCACTCTCTCTCTCTCTCTCTCTCTCTCTCTCTCTCTCTCTCTCTCTCTCTCTCTCTCTCTCTCTCTCTCTCTCTCTCTCTCTCTCTCTCTCTCTCTCTCTCTCTCTCTCTCTCTCTCTCTCTCTCTCTCTCTCTCTCTCTCTCTCTCTCTCTCTCTCTCTCTCTCTCTCTCTCGCTCTCTCTCGCTCTCTCTCTCGCTCTCTCTCGCTCTCTCTCTCTCTCGCTCTCTCTCGCTCTCTCTCTCTCTCTCTCTCTCTCTCTCTCTCTCTCTGTGCCGTGTCTTGGCAGAACGAGGGGTATGTATGTGGGTAATTCCCGCCTCTTCCAAGACAGTGCAGGCTCGTTTTGCTTCCTCTAACGGGTGGACTCCATTCACTGCAGCGCTCGTTACACTATACCAGTTGTTTTCTATATGATAAATATATGTTTCCATGTGCTTGTAAATACTGTCTGCACAGTACCTTTATTAGCTATACATTAACACGAACTTCAAGAAATCATAAAAGTTATTTATTCTAGGAAAGGGAATCCATAATTTGTATTATAATTCATTCTTATTATGCTGAGGGGCCCTCGAGATCGACATGCCCTGGTCCCCCTGAGCTCAAAATGAACCCCTGGATTCGTGCATTAAATGTATCGCACCAGATGATACTCTGACGGGGAAAGAACGTTAGAATTTGTCAATTGCTCTTCTGTTCATGAATTTCCTTATTTGAATCTGATTTACGTTCGACTTCACAGCAAATCGAGTATTGGACGAATCTATATTACGTGAACTCTTGATTGTCAACATAATAACAGTTATGATTTTCTTGTCACACGAGCTAAACTAATGTCCAGTGTGAGTCATTCGCGTTTTGATTCCGAATATCAGTAAGGGAAAATAAGAGGTATGATAATAAATCAGAACTTTCAGGTAATTTATAGAATGAGGTGTTGACTGTTAAGTGAGGTCTACCCAGTTGAAGACAAGTTATCGGTCAGTTGGTTAGAGCGCCGTACGAACATGGTCTCAGTATCTCCCAATGAACAGTTTAAAAGAAATAAATTTTGAACTGATTTATTATTGTAAAAGGGGGTTACTGTTCTTGGAATAATAATCATATATTCATATACACACACAGGAAAAGTTGGAAAAGATTGAGGGAGGCCTATGTCCTGCAGTTGATATGTATGTATGTATGTATGTATGTATAGATATAGATTAGATATAGATATAGATTAGATATAGATATATATATATATATAATATATATATATATATATATATATATATATATATATATATATATATATATATATATATATATATATTATCTATCTTTTTCAAAATTAAGTAACTTGCTTCTTGTCCACTGTATTATTAACTCATTTTCTCCATTCCACATCTAGAGTAGTCTTATTTTTGTGGGGTTATTAAACAAAATACCAGGCAACCCATGTGGTATACTAGCCATTTCGAGATTATTTTTTTATTGTTTATTTATTTATTTATTTATTATTTTTTTCTTTCTTTCTTTTAAGTATACATATTGATTTATATTGTAGTATCAAGGATCTCATCACCATCAGGGTGTGTCAGAAATGAACACATTTTTAGCTTCCTTTTTTAAGTGGTAATCATGCAAGTCAAAAATCTAAGCCAGTATGCTTTTGAGTCGCACACTCCACATACCAAATATTGAATTCTTGTTTATCGGTAAAATCTGGAATGACTTTCAAATGCTAATAAACTTAAGTTTGAGTATTTATAGTTTTTGTGCTATTAGCTATTTAACTGAACTGCTGCTCTTGATTTTTTTTGCATTTTTTCTTGAAATTGCATTTTATCAGCCAAAAGGTTAAAAAAAGGATTTCTTAATGTAATAATAAAAGGAGTAATAAAAGACAGTTTCTGGAAAATAAACTCACTTTGTTCTACTCCTGCAATAACCTTGTACAGAGCTATCACTAGGCTGAGCCTAGCTTCAGACCTGTTTAAAACAATGCTGGAGACGAACCTACGTGACAACACCAGTTAGAATTAACAGACAGCATTTGTATATATGATATTCCTTCTGTGTCGTATATGAAAATAAAAACTGTATTATTGACCCCTTTACCTGCATTATATTTGACTTAAAAAATTAACATCCAGCTTCAACATATTGAACATTCATGTGCCATAAAGTCCTTGAGCATCACCAGTACAGGGTAATATGTCAAGTTCATGCTTGCTTTTCCTATTCTGTTTTAACAGTAAATTATTTACCTTTCCCATGGGGCAGTTACTAATGCATTAACATTACCATTGCATAATAATCAGCAGCATTAGTTATCTCTTAAAAAAATTAAGTCCAAGTGTGTTTTCTTGGTTGTTAAAGCTAACCTTTCATGCTCTGTAAACTGGGATATAAGGTTCATGTTTTTTATTTTATTTTATTTTTCTTGTTAAAAGACACCACCTGATCTCATCAGACCTTTAATAACTGCAAATATGTCAATGAATGAATTAAATAATTAAAGAAGTCCTTGCACCTAAAAAGAGCATCACACTGACACTTTTCCAGCTTGGCTCAGTCAAGGGGAGAACTAAAGGAATCTCGTCCTCCCGTGAAGCATAACAAAGCCCACAGGACATCCTGACCTCACTGCCTCTGAGGAGTTAACATGTAAAGCCTAGGCACCGGTGTGATTTTTATTCTTATTTCTTCGTAACAGGCTAACTGTGAGACATAGTGTGACTAACAAGTAAAAAAGCATTTGGTTTGAAACTGAACTGGAAAAGTCTTAGTGTGGAGCAGCTTTGATCTCAGAAACCATGACTCAGCAACAGAGCTAGATCATCCATGACTCGAGTTACAAAATGTGAAGACTGCATATACTGTGCATCACTTCAGATACTGGAGTTTCTTTTGTGCTTTAGCATGCTGCAGAAAGAATCCCTAAAAGGTGAATAAGTGAATGATGATGTAAGAAGCATTATAAGAAAATCTAAAAATTGTTTTCAGTTTTAACAAGTAACAATTCTGAGACATAGAAGTAAACTCAGCTTTCCTACAACAGCAAAAGGAAGGAAAGCATGGACTCATGTCAAACTATCAAAATCTTTTCACTTGCAAATTCACAACAAGGCAAGTGATAATCAAATCATAGAAAACAAGATTGCGTCTTAACCAAAAAATACAAAGTAAAAAGACTTTGCATGGAAAGAAGCAACATATGTGATGTTCTTCTGAAATTTCTTGAATATCTTGAATATTGCCTTTGTGTAGGATCATTTCAGACAAGTACTATCACAATGAGCTGGTCTCCAAACTCTTTTACAAGTGAAAGTAGATGCAAGCAGACATTTGCAACAAAAATAGTAATCTACAATGTCTATGATATCAGAATCTGATAATATATACAATGAAAATATACACTTTTTGTGTGTGTGACAGTCACATATTTAACCATTATTGTGTCTTGCATTTGTAATCTTAAAGCACCTGAAACCTCTCAAAGCTTTGTGGTTTGCCAGACTAATGTTTTAGATACTCGCCCCACACACAACACAGAATCACATATCACATGAACTTCATAACAGTATACTTTCATCTGTACCATATTTCAAAATACATATTGGTATGTGTGTTTATAAATATATTTACATGCATGTGTTAGTATATACACACACACTAACATACACCCATACCCACATACACACATACCTACACCTGCATTCACACTGTGTGTGTGTGTGTGTGTGTGTGTGTGTGTGTGTGTGTGTGTGTGTGTGTGTGTGTGTGTGTGTGTGTGTGTGTGTGTGTGTGTGTGTGTGTGTGTGTGTGTGTGTGTTTTTCTGTGTGCTTCCATCACTCATATGCACATATATGCTTACATACATACATACACTCAAAATATATATATAGACACACACACACACACACACACACACACACACACACACACACACACACACACACACACACACACACACACACACACACACACACACACACACACACACACACACACTGTATTATTTATGCATATACTGCATCAACCATTGTTGCTGTTTTGTGCAGTGTGCTCAAGATGAGTGCTGCTGATGATAGTGCAGCTGCAGGGCAGTGAGCCTGGACTTAGGGATGCCAGAACCTCGACAACCACAAGTAGAGGTCAGGAATGGCGTCTTCAGATTCAGATTTTATCATCTGGAATTTATGCATCCAAAGCCTTGAAGACACTTAAAAACAAATAAGTACAAAATGATAAACTGATGTGAAGGAACCTTAACTTGGTTTCTGGTGTCTCTTAAGTTTTAGCTACAATTTGGGCGAGAGCAGAAAGGGGAACTTCCTTGGCGAGTGCCTGGCACCCCCACTCCTACATACTACTCTGGTCAGATTTGCTGCATATTATTAAGTTTATGACTTAAGCACACATGCACACAATTTTGTCTCCTGTAATAGATTAGATTATACAAAACACTGACATCAACTCCATAACCTGATAAAGCTACTTAGGCAAAGAATGATGAAGACATTAAAACATATATACAACAAATCCAGGAAATCAATGGAAGACAATAACTCATCATACACACGTCGTATCACACTATCAAGGCATATTCATATGACAAGAGACAAAATTGGCATGCTTTCTTAGGTCCATTTGAGAATCATTTGGCTGTGGTAATGCTGACTCCCTCGAGGGAATTAAATCATCATTGTTTTGCCATTAATATTTGAAGCTGGAGTTTACTATACAGACTATGCTAGAATGTCATGATTCTAACTCTTCTATTGGTAACACTTAACAATGCAAAGTTACCATTTTGACATATATCACTGTGGCATATGTTACATGCAGTAATTTTGATCAGATCATTTTACGATTGCTCTAGCCTACCTGCTTTACAACATAACCAATGAGATAACGATCACAGGTTATATACAGTTATTATATACACAATTCTCTAGGTGAATCAAGAAACGGCTAACAAACTCTATATACATTTTAACCTACTCGCACCCATCAAAAACACTCGGATATATTTTGAAAGCTAAATATCAATAATTCAGCTGCAGCACCCAAAGGAAATAAATAAATAAATACACCAATATATATATAAATAAATAAAATAATTTTCTTCCTATGTTTTTTTTTTCCCTTATTGCCTAAAATAATTTTCTATTTACAACCAATTTTCATTAATTTTCCCAAGTGAAAGGCTGGGTGTACATCTCTGACAAGGAGCTAGCTTTCGAACACCTCTTAATTTTGTACCAAAAGAAGCACTTCCAAAAGACAATTAACTGTGAGTCACTTACGGCTTCACATATTAATTCCATACATACTACCAGTGACAGAACTCAATCATTCACAGTTAACTCTCTTGATGCCTTGAGGTTGAGTGCCCTGGCCCAACCTCAGTACGCACATTATTGCCAAAAGTTTCCTTTTCTTCAACATGTTTGCCCATTTTACACACTAAATTGACAGTAAAAAAAAAGGGCCTCCCTAAAAAATGATGAAAAAAAATATTAGAGGCAACGTGACTCCTCTTTACAGCACACAATCAAACGGCAGGACATAACAGCACCTTCGCTTGGTGTGCTTGCATCTTCTGCTTCTCCACTTTCATCCTTCAGACATCTGCAAAGCAATATAAACTAATAAATATCTAAACTTCTATATCAACCTATTTTTCAGTAAACATACATATATATGAGATACATATACATTTATACATATTTCTATATATATATCATATTTTTGTGTGTGTGTGTGTGTGTGTGTGTGTGTGTGTGTGTGTGTGTGTGTGTGTGTGTGTGTGTGTGTGTGTGTGTGTGTGTGTGTGTGTGTGTGTGTGTGTGTGTGTGTGTGTGTGTGTGTGTGTGTGTGTGTGTGTGTCAGAAGTACTAAGTCAACAATGAACCAATTATGAGTAGTATCTATCTCAACTGTTAATATTTTCTGGTATTTCATACTGCTGTCAGTAATGCCAATAACATTTTTATTCATCATAACATCTATAATAAAGATTACAGCCTTGATACTGTTTGCATTATTAAAAGTAAATTTTCCACGCAAACTCAAGGAAACCTGACATCTGGTGAGGTCATACGGTCTACTAATTAACTCCTTTATGGCTAAGTGCTATTTATGAACAGAGAAATTTCGCAAAACAATACTACAGTGAACAAAATATTTTCCCGGTGATGACGGGTTAATTTACATTTTGATTCAATTTAAATCCTGAAAGCTTTTCTTTATATTCCAAAAAAAATTAAAACACAGCATGTTCTATACCGTACGCAATGCCCACTGCATCTTTGAATGTTAATTGTATCAACACAAGCCTTTCGACTCACCTTTCACTTTATTAGAACATTGTAATGCCGGTCGTCTTCTGCCACCAGAGTGACCTCAGGCCAGACACCTATGTTGGCATCTGGGTAGTAGCATATGAAGTCGTCTTTGCCATAGCATGCTGGCCTCACTACCTGGAGAGTGACACCCAGAGTATGCCCCATAAGGAACATCTCAATCTGTTGAAAGAAAAGTACAATACATACTCTTCTGTTGATTACTTTTCATATCAAATGTGTATTTTCTAAAAGGACAAGACAATGACCATGTCATCCTCTATTACCATGATAAACAAATTATGATGATCACAATTGGATAAAAAATACTTTTACCAAAATATCTGATCCATTTATCTCACTCATCTCAAGATGCAGTTTCTCCACTTAAAAATGCAATTTATTTTCATGGTCATCAGAATTTATGAAGCTCATGCATATCTGTGTGTGTGCATGTGTCTGGACATGATTGCATATATGTTTGTATATATATGCATAGAGATATAGATATAGATATTGATATACATATATAAAGATATATATAGATATATAAAGATATATATAGATATATATACATATATATACATATATATATACATACATATATGTACATATATATATAAATATATACATATATATATATGTAGATGCATATATATACACCTGTGTGTGTGTGTGTGTGTGTGTGTGTGTGTGTGTGTGTGTGTGTGTGTGTGTGTGTGTGTGTGTGTGTGTGTGTGTGTGTGTGTGTGTGTGTGTGTGTGTGTGTGTGTGTGTGTGTGTGTGTGCGTGCATATTTAAATACACACACACACACACACACCCACACACAAGTACCTACATGTGTGGCAAAATAGAGACACAGACAAGCTAAAAGCAATAAAGCAGTGAGAAAGTATGATGGCATGAGTGTCATTAATGCATAGAATTTTCTCCGTTCAGAAGAATCTTGATATGCAAGAAGCAGTGTAAACCTTAACAATGACACACCTTGTGTTGATCCTGGTTGGTGAAGGCAGCAAAGATGATATGATAAACAAATATTAGCTTATTCAATATTACTTAGGGAGTGTCCACATGAGCACAGTCGATGGACAAAGGGGTATAAGGCTCATTTAAGAAACAGATCCTAGCTCTTTCAACTGATATGAAAACCATTACCTCATGTTAACTAAGCATAATATATGAAGACTGATAATAATTAATTACAGTTTCGTTACCTATGATCTATATAAATGATACAAAACATTTCTAAAGTTACAGATCAATAAAAAGTACTGAGAGTAAAATCTGCACTCACCTGCTCCAGCCCAGCTGTGTCTCCCACTAAATTTAGATGATTTTTCACAAAATCTCTTGGTGTGAGAGATGTGTGCCGAGCAAACATGATCATGGAAAAGAGTGGGACATTGTCACCATTATTATTTCCAATATGAAGGTCTAGGGCAGTTGCCAGCATGTGCAGCTTCACTGCCTCACAGAGCTTCACATCCAGAAGAGGATCACTGTTGAGGCGTGAGAGGACGACACATTCCCTGTTCTCACATCCTTTCAGGCTGAGTACCTACAAGGAGAATACATAGACTGAACAAGAACTGTACGAACATAATGATTTGGATATCACAAGACAAAACCTGCAATCAGTGCACTTCTAATCATGAGATAGTGCAACTCTAGAGCATTGCTACTGAGACCCTTCCAACCCCTCCTGCCTCTTCCTGCCTTTCTTACCATGCTGTCTAGGGCATCCAGGCATTCCCAGAAGCCATTAAGGACCTGCTCCTTTGAGAAGCTGAGACGATGGCCAAAGGACCAGTCTCGAAGCCATGTGGAACCCTGATTGAGTTCAGCTGCCAGACGTGTGTGGGTAGCATGACCACTGGGTACAGGGAGGCCCTGTGAAAGGATCTGATAGAGAGCTGCTCGAACTCCACAGTAGTTATCACCACGCACTCTTCGCAGGTAGTGGTAATTGAGCTCAACTGGAATTGCTGAGTAGCCCTGAGAGGGGAAGGAAGGACAGAATGTTAAGAGGAGGAATGTTCACAATAGGTTCTCGTTATTTTATTTCAAAGAGAAAATTAATTCCCTATTCGAGTAGCACGTGCATGATCCATAAACACATTATTATAAATATTAAAATTATTATTATCAACATCATCATTATTACTATTATACCAACTTAATTATTCTTGTTCTATCATCATTGTTATTATTATCACCATCACTTATCATTATCATGATAATTATCCATATGATCATGTTTATAATTATTACCATCATTTTTATAATTATCACAATTTTTTTAATGAATTATTTCATCCTAATGAATCCTCTCTTCACTATTACTGTCCTTACCATATTTAACAATTATTATATTTACCAGTATCAAAAATATATTTTTTTACTTTCTAGCTTGTGTGGAATTCATGGTGAACAGATTGCAACAGGAACAATGAAGGGAAGGGCAAGAAAACACACGAATATGCCGAAAGCCTTTTCACTATTGCTTCGTCAGGGCATATATGCCCTGATATGCCTTGACGAAGCAATAGCGAAAAGGCCTTCGGCATATTCGTGTGTTTTCTTGTCCTTCCCTTCACTGTTCCTGTTGCAAACTTTCTAGCTTACATTCTTGTTCTATATCTCCCCTCTTCTCTTTCTTTCACTTCTTCTTTCCTATCCTCCTTGTCTCACCTGTTTAATTGTGTGTGCCTTGGCTGTGTTCCCTCGCCACTCCTGGCTGGCGTACCGGGCAACCTCTATTCTCTGCCCGACAGCTACAGTTGGCTGGTTTCCGAAGGCTGCAGTGGTGGTACCCAGGATATGCTCATTGTCATTGGCAGTGCTGGCAGTGCTTCCCATGATGAGATTTC
>NC_091576.1:5006349-5018849 GCF_042767895.1 Penaeus vannamei
GTAATTGCATCTGAGGGGCATACTATAGAAGTTAATATTCAGTCGGTCAAAAGTACATTTGGGTGAACATGTTTCTATACAGAAAGTAGTGATAACACAAAACTCTAATTCCAGATAACCACTCATCCTGTGGCATGTGCATTTTCATTACCTTTTGTGAACAAGATAATATTCTAGTGCTTCCCACACATGCATGCACACACTCTTACACATGCTCCCACATACACTGTGTCAGTATGGAACTAATACAAGAAATCAAATAAAAATTGTGGCTCTTGCAAGTAACTGAATTTTGATTTAGTAGTTTTTGTAATGAGTTATATGCATGCTTTTATTGGTAAAATTTATCTTTCTGTCATCTATTACTTAAAACAAAATATAATGAAACATATACAAAATCATAAGACTTTAAATTACAATCAATCACCCTGTCAGTGATGTTTTTTTTAATGAAATAGATTAAGTTTCAAAAGTTTTGGGTATCAAAATTTATCAAAACAAAGACATTTACAGAAAGCTATGGAATAGGTTTTGTATCATTATGCTTCAGTTAACAATCACAATACATTTCCATATCTACACATCAAGATGTTTAACTTTCAAACTTTTTTTAAGTAGTGATTTAATGGGGTAATTTTGTTTCTACACAACTAAGAAAGCACGTTATTAGATGACCATTATTACAACCAGGCAAGTCTCCATCTCTTATATCCAGGGAATAACCATTAATGACGTACTGTTAAAAAATTTGAGAGCCTACCATCTCATTTTCCTTTATGTTGTAAGTTTTCTTCTTAGAGCAAAACAATAGAAAACTAAAACGTTTCTTTAAAACAAGAAGGTGGGTACATTTAAATGCCAGAGATATCCCCAATTTGCTTCACTTTCAATATGGATGACAACCTTTGTTACATAGTTCAGCACTAAATATAAACTGACACTTTCAAGCACAATATCAGCACTGCTTTCAGCATCTGGGTCAGCCTTTCTCCCCGACTCTGCCCCAGCCCAAGAAAGAGAGAGCACTTTGGCCAAGGCAACTCACAGGAAGCGATCAACCACCGCGTCAACAGCCCATTCTATGACATGTTGAGAGAGGGACGAGAGAGCACTTTCTACGACCAGTGAGAGAAGCATCCTGAGGCCTACTCTCTCCTCATGCCACTTAGCTATTTTTGTCCCTGGGCCAGCTAGCCAGTCCACCTGGGTTGCCAAATGCAACCACCTATAACCACTTTTTCCTATATTCATTGAGGACAAAAAAGCATCAAATGTCTTAAGTATTGCACCTCCATATCCAGAGATGTTGTTTGTCACTTCCATCTTGCCTTTGTTTGCATTTTTGTAAACTAGGAACACATAGATCTGGCAACTTAGAGCAGATATAGAGTGGCTAAATGAGGCTACTAGAGTACACCAAGCTCTTCAGACCAAACAAGCCCTCAACAAGGAAACAAGCTACAGGTGGCTGTCAAACTTAGGAAAAAAGAAAGGCTGTCAAAACTGTCATAACAAGTAAGTCATTCACCTAAATTGGAAGCAAATCCTTAAACTCTGCATAAAAAGAGATACCAGTAATGAGAAAAATTGGTATAAAAAACACAAACAACAAAAACCATACATAAAAGAGTAACTTAAGCTATCTCTCTATAAAGTAAGATTGTTGAAAAGATAATAGGGTCAGTTATGATTCGGAAATTGATTCTTGAGAGACGAAACACCTATCATCAGCCATCACTTAGGGAAATGCGCCTGAATCATGAACCACAGGTAGCTGCCTTCCAAGGAATAGTAATTACCAATTGGCATTCCCAGATCTAGAAAATTACATATATATACATACATATGTATATATATATTATTGTTCACCTTTTCTTCATATAGAAACCAGTGATTATTAGCCAATAATCACTGATGTAGATCATTAAATGCCTTTTCTTCTTTTCTAATGAAAAGATCAACTTTACAATAAAATCATTATCTTTTGATTGCTAAAGATAATGAGTTTTTCATTTTTTTCTACACAGTTTAAAATCCAATCTATGACATACTGTTAACGTTAGAGAAAGAATTATTCTCAAACTCCCTGAGAAACTTACAGGCATAGCTGCTTATTACACAGTACCTAGTATTAGCATTCACAAGAAGTCATGGTTAGTACATACAGCATCAAATGTCCTCAGAAATTATACAGAACAGAAATAACCAAAGTAAAAAAAGGAAGCATTGCAATGAAGGGAGTAGTGAGAGGGCTCACGACTCTAGGTACCAACATGCAAAAACAAAAGGACGGGTACCTCCTGCACGTCTGGTGTAGCGTGGATGTAAGCGGGGAGTTACGTCGTCTCTGACTGTAAGCGAAGCAGCATCTGGGCTATCTAATGCCAATTGTGCTTCTCAACTGCCTCTTTAACTGTCTTATTCACGGTCTGCGTCATGAACTGAAAACTCCCTTCTCAAGGCACTGTTAGTATTGTTTGTTTACTTTTTTCTCCTTTAACACTAATAACTGTTTTATATAATTGTCACTATTAAGGGCTTAAGAGTTCCGTGCAACTCTCAACTAATCTATCACTCAAGCTCAACTCAAGCGCTGAATCAAAACTGGATGATCTAGTCTGGGCAGCCTTCTGCTCCTTTTCCTGCGATTCTCTCTGGGACTTTGGATGTGCAGAGGAGCATGTGCGTGGCCATGTCATGTGCGCAGGTTGTGACTCACAAGACTGACTAACTAACTCTTGACAGCTAGGTTGAGATTCACTCATCTTGGGAGTGGATTTGAATGTCGGCTCCCATGTCACATGTGACTCGTGAGGTGAGACTGGTACATGCACCTGAGGGAAGGGCTGCCAAGGGGCGTACCTGAGCAGCGACTGGCCAAGACCAGTGGGTAAGGGGCTAGATGAAGCAGAGCGCGAGCCTGTGGCTGAGTGTATGGCAGAATCAACCGAGATGGTCATGGGTGCAGAGCGGAGGTCAGCTGCCTCTGTGAGAGGGTTTGTGGCTGCCTGGAGTTCCTCTTCAAGGTCCAGCTCAAGAGAGGAGTGGTCAGGTAACAGTTGGTGCCTGAAGAGGAACGAGATGGTTGGTGACAGAAGAATTGAGAAAGCCTAAACTATAGTTTTCAACAAACAAACAAACTCTTTCCATAATGAAGATGAACAATTTCAGCACGTATTATAAACATTTGTGTAATCACAGAATGTCAGACAAGAAATGCAAGGAAAACTGAGAAAGATTCTTTCTATTTTGGAGCCTTAGGAAGATGAACATTTTATGAAATTCCCAAAACCAGCAAAAAATTACCTCGAAAGTTAATAGCAATAAAGCTTCGAGGATGCACAAAAAAATGATACCGACAAAGAAGAAGCAACCTTCTATCCCACAAAACTTCTTTTTACAAATTTGTGTGTGTTGAGATGTCCAAATTTTCCAGGAATTTGTTTTTCATTTCTTATCATACTTTTATTTAGCAGTTAGGAGAAAAGAATGTTAGTAGATGTGTTACTCCACCAATGAAATGCACAGAGGAAACATGAGCACCACAGCAAAGGATACAAAATATAAAAAGATTTAACAGAAGTAGAAATCTGACAGGGTTGTTTCCCATGAGAAATTTAGAGAATGGTATTAAATGGACGTCCAAATTTCACAGTGTTTGCCTCCAACAAGACTTACCGACTACAAGATAACTTATACTCTTCATATCCTTCCAGTTCTGCAAAGCTGCATGCAATGAAAGATTTTACTGAGTGTTACTAATAGAACACAAAGCTTATGCTAATTTCGACATTTCAAAAGCAGAAAGCTAATAGTGACAGCAATGGAAAAAAAATGCTTTAATTGATTTTTGCAGGATTTATAGCAGAGAATGCTAATAACATTTACCTTCATTTGCTATCTAATAGTGAAATACAGTGTAATTTGTAATAATCAACTATCATAGAAAATATCAGTATTCAGGCACTCATGCCATACTACATGAACTTGCAAAAAATATGAATAATGGTAAATCTAAAGCAATAAACATTTCTATAGTATTATGAACATCAACTCTGAGTAAGTTTTAGGAGGCTTTACCAGACTAAACTTCAATATCAGTGCATGAGTATTAACCCATACAATTCATGTCGAGATATCCTCAATAGAAATTGACAGCTCATTTCCTCAAACTTGTAGACCTTACCTCTCACAGTTGTTCCGATGGAAGACTTCATCAAGCTGGCTGTTGTGGGAATCTTGCATCTGTTCTTCATCGTATTGCTGTAAGCAGTCATTATCCCACTCAAGTGATGGCATCATGTCCTCCTGAAAGTGACACATTCAACAGTTTATCATTTTCTAAATCAACTTTTCTATGTCAGTGATATCATTACATTAAAATTCAGGCATATATTTTTTTTAGCAAAATAACACAAATTGCCAAAAAACTAACTGTGATTAATAACTTTTTAATTATTGAATATAGCGATTAGCTTCATTTTCTGATAACACATAAAGATTCTGCTAATCAAAGAAGTTGAAAATTTGTAATTGACTCGAAAAAGTAGAAAGCATAATGTATTCTTATAACTGAATCAATATTTTTTTTCTTGCACAGTAATACTGCATTTGTCCATAAACTAATTTTCCTCATGATTTCATGCTTTAGAAATGTCCTCACTTACCTGAGTTGATGCACGTGAAGATTCTGCATCTTCTGAAGGCAATTCCGGGAGACGCGAGAGTGGTGGTCCTCTTGCACTCGTCCAGCCATGTTGTGGAGAGTCCCACTCAAATGATCCTTCTGCCTCTGAGCCTGAGACCACATGACCCTGAGTGTGTGTGGAGTCTGCAGGGCCTCCCTCCAGTGCCTCCGAGTCAGATGACCCTGTGCCCTTTTGACCAAAAACACCTCTGAAACTGGCTCTTGAACGATGTGCATTTACCAGATCTAAGGCAGAATTTGGCCGTGAATCTCCAGAGGTGATGGAATAGTCGGAGTAAGTTGTCTTAAAGGTGTATGGGTTTGGCTTTGATGCAAATTTCGTCACCTCTTCATCCATTTCTAACATGGAGGACTTGAGGTCATCCAGCTCATGCTCAATATCATCCAGGTAGGTGAAAGTCTTGCAAGCCAGATCATCACGCACAGAAACATCCAGTGACATTTCAGAGCATTCTGATGGTGCAAAGTCTGACAAATTTGAGCAGACTGAATCTTCTCTTTTAAAGGTAAATCTTTTGGACCCTTGGGGTGAGGTAACAAAGTCTGACATGTTGGAAGCAATTGAATTATCACGGGAGATTGACCCATGGCAGCCTCTGTGTCGCATCTTTTCCATGAGGTCACTCAGTGAGGCACTTGAGATGTTGGTGCTGAGGTGGCTCTCTTCCTCTCCTTCAGGCTGCAGTCTGTTAGCACAGACATTATCAAAGTATAACAATCAGAAAGTATTCATCTATTTGCTGTCTCATCTAATAATGTTATAATGGATGAATAATTAACTATTGATATAATCTTGTATGTCACATGATACCACTAAACTGACAAATGCCTGAAATGTGTCATAAATGCACTCTGCTTTCCAAATTTGACATAATTCAGTACAACTGATGGTGTTACAATATTGCATGAAGTCTTTAGATAGCAATATAGAAAGGCCATCTTAGCTTACCTACTGTCTACCAGCCAGTCTTCCTGATCACGGGTCTGTGAGGATCGCAGTGCTGAGCCACACTGATGACGTCTCTTACCAACCTTTGGGGATGAACAACTAGCATGAGAAATGGTCTTATAGAAAAAATTGTAAAAGGAATCATCTAATGCATGGAAGAGGGGAAGAATAATGTCAGTTCAGTATTTCCGCTTTGGAATAATGGCTTTTAAGAAAGAAGAGAAGGTAATGAAGTCAATGAAAAATTAGTCATCTTGCAGATTGGTGGGAAGGATCTGTTAAGAGGTCTGAATGGATGAACATAGATGTATACTTAAACAAATAAATATATACATATATATATATACTTATATATATACATATATATATATACACACATATATATACACACATATATATACATATACATATACATACACATACATACATACATACATACATACATACATACATACATACATACATACATACATACACACACACACACACACACACACACACACACACACACACACACACACACACACACACACACACACACACACACACACACACACACACACACATATATATAGGTGTATATGTATATATGTGTATATATATATATATATATATATATATATATATATATATATATATATATATATATATGTATGTATGTATGCATGTATACATTCATGTACATAATGTATGCACTATGATGCGTGCATGCAGAAAGGCGGCTCCTCCCCCCCCCCCTCACCTGCCCTTCCGAGTCGGGCGTCTCCGAGCCGTCGCCGAGGTGTCGCGTGAGCTCCTTCACCTGCGGCAGGTGGGCGCTTGTGGGCGCGCCGTGGGCGGGGGACGACTCCGAGGAACACCAGTCGTCCTGCAGGGGATGCTGGCCCGTGCCCTGGCGCTTCGCCGCGTGCCTGCGCGGAGGGAGGGTGCGTCAGCAAATGGAAAAGCTACTCGGGGACACGCTTTTCATGATGAAGTTCATTTATTCTAAGCTCATTCTAAACTGCACAGAATAAGAAAGAAAGGAATATAACCCGATGAAAAGAAAGAAAGGAGTATATTCCCGTCTGTGTCCTAGTTGTTTGCTTACTTGGACTCCGTCTTGTGCTTCTTTGCCACCACAGACGCGTTGGGCGCTGCCGTCGAGCCTCGGCCGCCGCCGCCGCCCGGGGCTCTCCCATGGCTTGGAGTCAACTGTGGAGGAGCAACACAAAGCTGAGCCAGTCTTGCGACGCGCAGTCCAATTCTAACGCAATTTACAATGCTCTCAGCTAAAGTGTGGTCCCAGTGCAAAGGATCAGACGACGTACCTGGTTGCGATGGAGCTCCGAGGACCTGTGCTTCCTGCGAACAACGCGCTTGTGGCCGCCGAAAAGCTCGACGTCCGAATCCTCGTCTGTCGGCAAGCTGTTCTCGCCCGAGGAAGAACCCTGAGGAACAAGGGCATTTGTGACGCTTTGCTGAGGCAGTGAGGACGTGCCTGTACCCACTTTTCCACATGCTTAGATCTTTGACGAAACGAACATATGTATGCAACTGGTACAACTGTCTCTCTCCATTCGCACATATTCGTATTCACAAGCACTTACCACATCGCCGGCCGAGATGGAGGCACTGGCGTCGGCGAGGTAGTGGTGCGCGAAGACCTCGCTCACTTCGCTCACTTCACTGCTGACGAGGGACAGGTCCTCGCCTGGCCCCTCCCCGCAGGGACTGTCTGGCCCGAAGTACTTGCCCTGAAATTGGCAGCACTGAATTACTGTCCAACGTCATCATGGGAGTGCAGCTTATGGCAGAGATAAGAAACGGAATCCGAATCAATAACGTGTATTCCTGCACACAATGGACAGTATCCAATACGGTGTTAGATTCAACATATGCAACACTCAATGACATTATAAAAGCACACGGTTTCTAAGTGCACTACGACATCTATCTAATACACTATTAGTTAGTGTCGCACATTCGATTACACTCAAGGCACGCCTTATCTGCCCCGTCTTCTAAACCCATTTTCCCTTCCATTATTAGAACACACAGATCACCCTCTGCCGCATTCAGCACTCAACACCACTCTCCACTAACCACTAAAAGTTTGACGACGAATTCGCGGCCCAGTTCAATCAGATGCTGTAAGAGAACAGAAGCAGGTGTAGGAACTGTAAATTAATCTTTTTTCCAGACACAGAATATAAAACCTACTACGGCGTTTGTTCAAATTGGGCGAGGTCAGACCCAATGCATATTCTTATACAAACGGACATGCATATACCCAGAAATAAAAGCATATCTGTCTATCCGATATACACTTACCTATCTACCCGGTAGCTATGCAAGTCTAGACTGATGGCTATGTATTCACTTCTATGTAGATGCATGTCCGGATCTATGACACTCACTGGGTCAGGCCTCGCACAATCATAACAAACTAGACATTGCTGGACGCGTAGAACTGCCTGAGAATGCCTGAGTACCTTTATAAACACGCTGACACCTTCATACAAGGACCCCTGAGACACGCGTCCTTACAGCACCCCCACGCAACCCTACAGACTGTAGCCTACCAATAATAACACAATTCATAATGACGCAGCGTAGATCTATGTCGAGCCCTAAACACCAGCGCCTTTCGAGTAAATGGGGAAAGCCGAGGTTTCTGCACGAAGCGAGCACGCCGAGTTGGGCGAGGCTCTTCCTTCTTCCTCTCCGTTCGTCCCTCATCGTCATCGTTGTTTTCATCGTCTTGTTCTTCTCCTTTTCTTCTTTCCTCCTCCTCCATTCCTACTACTACTACTACTCCTACTTCTACTCTTACTACTACTAAAACTACAACTACTGCAACTGTTATGGTGCGTTCGGAACTGCTCGTCTATCTCGTCCAGACCAATTGAACGAGATGCTTTGACCGTTCGGATCCTCCACTGTCTCGTCCCGGACAAGGAGTCGAGCTCGTCCAACTCGCCCTCCTGCGAAGGTGGCCGAGCAGGACGAGATGACGTCACAATAGGTTTTGTATGTAAACATTGACAGTTGCAGGTAACCACAAGATATTGGTGGGTAATTTTATGACCCTTAATTGGTGTTATCAAAGGATATTTTTGTGTTTGTCAGTTGCAGGTAAGTTAAATATGCATAAAATAAGTTACAAAACCTATTCAGCGTGTAAAATAAAGACACCGGTATGATAAAAAACTGAATGTTTACATCCGAGCCGGTTGCATTCTGGGCAGAAAGGGTCTTGGAGGTTCCGAACGCGGCCCACTTGTCCTGCTGGTTCTGGACAAGGTGTCTGGACGAGCAAGACGAGCAGTTCCGAACGCAGCATTACTGCTACTACTACTGCTTCTTCTTCTACTACTACTACTGTTATTGTCATTGTTACTGTTGCTACTAATTATTCTTCTCCTTTCTCTTTTTCTTTTTCTTCTTCAATTTTCTTTCTTTCTCTTGCTTCTTTCCTCTTTCTTCTTCCCTCCTTCCTCCTTCCTTTTCCAAATCCCCGTCCCCCTCCTCCCTACCCCCTCCCTCCCTTCTCCCTTCTCCTTTTCCCTTTCCTCCCACACTCCCTTTCCTTCCCATTCACCATCAAATTTCCACTCTCCTTCCCTCTCCCTTTCCCCCTCCTTCCCTCCTCCTCCCCTCGCCTCCCTTTCCTCCTTCCCTCCCCTCCCTTCCTCCCTCCTGCCCTCCCCTCCCTCCCTCCTCCCCTCCCCTCCCTTCCTCCTCCTTCCCTCCCTCCCCTTCTCCTACCCCTCCTTAACCCCCCGTCCCACCAACGCCCTCCTCCTTACGTGAATAAGCGCGGGGTCCTCGTCGTCCAAGTCCTCGAAGTCCTGCACGAGGTCGTCCTCCAGCAGCGAGGCGAGGATCCCCCGCGGGCGCCGCTGCGGGGGGGAGGGCGAGTGGGTGGGCGAGGGCGGGGGCGACGAGGGGCCTCCGCCGCCGCCGCTCCGCCAGTGCTCCCACAGCTTCCAGCACACCAGGGACCCGACGCCCACCAGGAAGATCACGCTGCCCGCCCGGACTGAGGGGGGGAGAGGAGGGGGGGTCAACAGAGGTCACATGGGGGGGGGTGATGATAGTCAATCATAGTGACAATAGTGATAATAATGTTAATTATAGTAACAATAGTGATAATGATGTTAATTATAGTAACAATAGTGATAATAGTGTTAATTATAATGATAATAATGTTAATTATAATAATAATAATGATAATGTTAGTGATAATGATAATAATAATAATAATAATAATAATAATAATAATAGTAGTAGTAGTAGTAATAGTAATAGTAATAATAATAATAATAATAATAATAATAACAATAATAATAACACTAATGATAACAGTAATACGGATTATAACAAATAACAAGATTATCAATAATAATTATTTCAACAAGAACAACAAGAATAATAACAATGATAATCATAATAGCGTCAATGATTTTAATAAAAACAATATTAATAATAATAACAACCACAATAATAATAATAATAATAATAATAATAATGTGAACAACAATAATAATAATGATAATAATAATAAGAACAACAATGACAATAACAATCATAACAATAATGTTGATAACAACATCTGAGCATGACCACATGCACCTAATTCTCTCTCTCTCTTTCTTTCTCTCTCTCTCACCCACACACACACTTCCTCTCACTCCCCCTTCCTCTCTCTCTCTCTCTCTCTCTCCCTCTCTCACCCACAAACACACTTCCTCTCACTCCCCCTTCCTCTCTCTCTTTCTCTCTCTCTCACCCACACACACTTCCTCTCACTCCCCCTTTCTCTCTCTCTCTCTCTTTCTCACCCACACACACTTCCTCTCACTCCCCCTTCCTCTCTCTCACCCACACACACTTCCTCTCACTCCCCCTTCCTCTCTCTCTCTCTCTATTTATCCATCTATTTCCCTCCCTCTTTGGAACCGTCTCCCGCAGAGCCCCTGGCGCTCCGAGCCGGACCGTCAGCGGCGGCGGCGGCACCATTCGCGGTGCATCGACTGCTTCCCAAAATCCATACCTCCTCGGTGCCAACGCCAGTGTGATTCCTTAGTGCCACTACAAACCCACATCCCTTCAGTGGCACTACCTGTCGCTATAGCAACCGGCGGCATCTATATTTAGTGCCTCTTCGCTGCAAATCATCCGTGAAAGAGGTCATTCCGCGCCGTGATGCCTGAGTTCGGATATCGTTAGGATAAATGCGGGTGTGACATGACCTCTTGGTGCGATGACAATTAATTAAATAGAAGCATACTCTCCGGCGCTCCACTCGCATGACTGACCAAAAAGCTCCCAAGTCCAAGCGAGAGGTGTCGCCCTCTTCTTTATTACTCTTTTCTTCAATTTCTTTAGTTTATCTGCGATCTAAAATACTTCCATAGCCTCTCGGGTCGACTAAATACACCTCCACGGCCGCACCCTCGAAAAAAAAAGGTATGAATGAGAACTGGAGAACACTTCTCATGAAGAATGAAGACTTGCTCCTCCTCAGCGTCTGGTCCCGCTACACAACCGTCCTCTCAAATGACGCTAACCCGGCCTTCAATTCCCCTAATTCCCCTAATTACGGTTCCTCATTCGAGCTCCCCGCCGCGCATTCCGCTCCCGGCGACGACCACGAGCGGCGTGAGGGGGACGACCGCTCCTCCAGACCACGACTTCTTGGGACGACCCGGGCACGGAGGGAGGGGAGGGAGCGAGAGGGAAAGAAAGCAGGAGAAAGGGAGAGTGAGGAGAAAGGGAGAGTAGGAGCAGGGCGATGGGAGAGGAGGAAGGGGAGGGAGCGAGAGGGAAAGGCAAGCAGGAGGCGGGGAGAGAGTGAGGAGTGGGAGAAAGGGAGAGTGAGGAGCAGGGCGATGGGAGAGGAGGAAGGGGAGGGAGCGAGAGGGAAAGCCAGCAGGAGGTGGGGAGAGAGAGGAGAAAGGGAGAGTAGGAGCAGGGCGATGGGAGAGGAGGAAGGGGAGGGGGCGAGAGGGAAAGCAAACAGGGCGATGGGAGAGGAGGAAGGGGAGGGAGCGAGAGGGAAAGGCAAGCAGGAGGCGGGGAGAGTGAGGGAGAAAGGGAGAGTAGGAGCAGGGCGATGGGAGAGGAGGGAGGGGAGGGAGCGAGAGGGAAAAGCAAGCAGGAGGTGGGGAGAGAGAGGAGTGGGAGAAAGGGAGAGTAGGAGCAGGGCGATGGGAGAGGAGGAAGGGGAAGGAGCGAGAGGGAAAGCAAGCAGGAGGTGGGGAGAGAGAGGAGAAAGGGAGAGTAGGAGCAGGGCGATGGGAGAGGAGGGTGGGGAGAGGGAGAGGAGGGTGGGGAGAGGGAGAGGGAGGGAGAGTGGGGAGAGGAGAGGAGGGTGGGGAGAGGGAGAGGAGAGGAGGGTGGGGAGAGGGAGAGGAGAGGAGGGTGGGGAGAGGGAGAGGAGAGGAGGGTGGGGAGAGGGAGAGGAGAGGAGGGTGAGGAGAGGGAGAGGGAGAGGGAGAGGGAGAGGAGAGGGAGGAGGGCGGGGAGAGGGAGAGGAGAGTGAGGAGAGGAGGGTGGGGGAGAAGGGGAGGAGGGCGGGGAGAGGGAGAGGGTGGGGAGAGGGGGAGGGGGCCGGGCCAGGAAAAGCCAACAGTCCATAGTCACGGGACGCTCAGCCAGCAGGCCTGACCTTACATCGACCACCTCATTGCGTGGCGGAGGGAGGGAGCGCGGAGGGGGTGGGGTCAGTGGGGGGTGGGGTCAGAGGGAGGGGTCAGTGGGGGGTAGGGTCAGAGGGAGGGGCCATTGGGGGTGGGGGTCAGAGGAGGGGTCAGAGAGAGGGGTCAGTGGGGGTGGGGTCAGAGGGAGGGGTCAGTG
>NC_091576.1:5023849-5033849 GCF_042767895.1 Penaeus vannamei
CGCTCGCCAACAGGACTGCACTTGCGCCCGAGTGAAGGCCACAGCGCGACAGGACAAGAATATACTTCTAAATGGAGGTATTACCCCCCGTGATATAATTATATGTGGGGGGGGGGGGTGCGAATTCGGACGTTGTGGCGAATAATGTGCGAATAATAACCGAATTTTCCTCAGAGCCAAAGCTTCTCTAGGCGAGTGGAATAAATTATTCCTGTTTGAGAACGCGACATTTTGAGTTGAATCTATTGTTGTGGAATTGACAGAGACAGTAATGATAATGATAATATAAGTAATAATAATAATGATAATAATAATAATGATAATAATAATAATAATAATAATAATAAACGATAATAATAATCAATAATAATATTAACAATAACAAGAGCAACAATAACAACATTAATAATAATAACAAAAACAACAACAACAATAATAATGGCAACAATAACAACTACAACAAAAATAATAAAGATAATAATAAAAACAATAACAACAACAATATAATAATAATGATAATAATAATATTAATAATAATAACAATAACAATAACAAGAACAACCACAACAAAACATGAACAACATTGATATTAGTAATGGTGATAACAATAACTTAAATAACAATATAATGCTATGAATAATAACATCAACAATAACAACAACAATAATCATAATCATAATAATAATAACAGTAACAAAAGTAACAATAACAAGAGTACAGAACTGACCCCATCCACATCATTAATATTTTTTTGCAGTTTTTCGATAAACATTAAAAACATTAACCTCTGACGTAACCAATCTGACATTATCAGTGCTTTCCGTGTACAGTATCTGAAGCTATTAATGTTATCATTATCCTCATACTAACATCACTGTGTGTGTGTGTGTGTGTGTGTGTGTGTGTGTGTGTGTGTGTGTGTGTGTGTGTGTGTGTGTGTGTGTGTGTGTGTGTGTGTGTGTGTGTGTGTGTGTGTGTGTGTGTTGTGTGTGTGAGAGAGAGAGAGAGAGAGAGAGAGAGAGAGAGAGAGAGAGAGAGAGAGAGAGAGAGAAGAGACAGAGAGAGAGAGAGAGAGAGTGTGTGTGTGTGTGGGGGGGGTGAGAGAGAGAGAGAGAGAGAGAGCAGAGAGAGAGAGAGAGAGAGAGAGAGGGAGAGAGAGAGAGAGAGAGAGAGAGAGAGAGAGAGAGAGAGAGAGTGTGTGTGTGAGAGAGAGAGAGAGAGAGAGAGAGAGAGAGAGAGAGAGTGTGTGTGTGTGTGTGTGTGTGTGTGTGTGTGTGTGTGTGTGTGTGTGTGTGTGTGTGTGTGTGTGTGTGGGTGAGAGAGAGAGAGGGAGAGAGAGAGAGGAGGAGAGAGAGAGAGAGAGAGAGAGAGAGAGAGAGAGAGAGAGAGAGAGAGAGAGTGTGTGTGTATGAGAGAGAGAGAGAGAGAGTGAAGAGAGAGAGAGAGAGAGAGAGAGAGAGAGAGAGAGAGAGAGAGAGAGAGAGAGAGAGAGAGAGAGAGAGAGAGAGAGAGAAAGTGAAAGAAAGTACAGGAGAGAGAAGAGAGAACGTGCGTGTATGTATGTGTGTGCGTGTGTGTGCGGGTGCGTGTGTGTATCCTTATCCGTATTCGTGTCCGTGTACGTGTATACATCATGCACACATACTGGGCAATGATAATGAACTAGAATTGATATCACCGCATCTCTCTGACATCTCCATTGTCATTACCAACACCAAGATCACTCTTACCATCGCCATTATCAACGCAGCAGTCAATTCCGCCTGAACGGCCCTCCCTTTCAATCCAATCTATCACCAATCTCTCCTCTCTTAATAACCCAATCTCTAATCCACCCGTGCCCAACCCATGACCATCGTGACCTTTGACCCAGCAGTACTTACAGCACGGACAGGTCGCGGCCGTCTCGAGAATGTGGTAGACAAAGCAAAAGATCTTGTCCTCGGCCAGCATTCCTCATGCTTCCATCGCCAAGGAGATGAAAAATTAGATAAAAGAGGTAGATAAAGAATAAAACTCGATATTGAGAATAATTAACGAACACGGGAATCGGCGCCTTCGCTTTTAGGTCTGAAACAAACTGGAAATTTTATCCGGTCACTTATTGCTGTTTTTCCTCTTCCTCTCTTTCTGTCTTTTTTTCAATTTTTCCCTTGTATCTCTTCCCTTCCCTTCTCTGCTTCTCTTCCTCTCTCTTTCACTTATTTCTGTTTTTCCTCTTCCTCTCTTTCTGTCTTTTTTTTCAATTTTTTCCCTTGTATCTCTTCCCTTCCCTTCTCTGCTTCTCTTCCTCTCTCTTACACTTATTTCTGTTTTTCCTCTTCCTCTCTTTCTGTCTTTTTTTATTTTTTTTTTCCCTTGTATCTCTTCCCTTCCTTTCTCTGCTTCTCTTCCTCTCTCTTACACTCGCCTTTTCTCTCGTCTCTCTCACTCTCTCTCTTTCTCCCTCAATTCACTGTCGTTCTTTCTGTCTTCTTCCTTTCCTTTCCGCTATTTTTCTTTTAGGTTTTCCCCTTTTCTCTCACTGTTTGTCATCTGTCCTTTTTTTCTTCTCTTCCTTTCTCTCCCTCTGTTTTTTCTCTCTATCTCTCTGTCTCTCACATTTGCACTCGTCTCAATCTGCCCACTGTTCTCTTCCCCTTCTCTCCTTCTCTCCTTCACTCCCTTCCTCTTGTTTCTTTCTCTCTTCCTCTCACTTTATCCCCCAACTCGCTCTGTTCCTTTCAACTCGTGGTTTCTGTTCTTCGGAAGTTCTACACTAATTGATCTTTCATCATTATTCTTCCCTTTCCTCTCTTTCTCTCTCCTTTTTTCCTTCCTTTCGCTGTCTCCTTCGCACGAGTTAAAAGGGATCTTCATGCCACGCCGCTCAGCAGTCGAACACAATGAATCGTAAGTTCTACACTAATTGATCTTTCATCATTATTCTTCCCTTTCCTCCTTTCCTCTTTTTCTCTCTCCTTTTTTCCTTCCTTTCGCTGTCTCCTTCGCACGAGTTAAAAGGGATCTTCATGCCACGCCGCTCAGCAGTCGAATATAATGAATCGTTGAAGCGTATCTCTGCACTTCCTGTTATCGTGATTGGTAATTGCTATCGCCGAGGCCTGAGCCCCGCCGCCCGCCGAACCGCACTCACCGCAACGCCGTCCATCTCATATTTCGACACATTTCCTTTTCCTGTCCACTGGCTGATAAATTACTGATAGACCCTCTGATTATTAAATAAATAATAAATTACTAATTACTAAATGAATAACTCGCGAAGGAGAGCCAAAGCTCGCGAAGGAGAGCCAAAACTCGCGAAGGAGGGTCACAACTCGCGAAGGAGGGTCATAACTCGCGAAGGAGAGCCACAACTCGCAAAGGAGAGCCACAACTCGCGAAGGAGAGCCACAACTCGCGAAGGAGAGCCACAACTCGCGAAGGAGAGCCACAACTCGCGAAGGAGAGCCATAAAAAAAGACGGCGACGCTGACGGAGTAGTAGCGCGCCGGGCGACCTGGCTCACCCGCGCGCCCGTGACGGCTAATTAGCCTCGACTTCGTAACAAAGCTAAACCAGGTAAAGCCGTTGACAAGCGCGCCCACGATCGTCCCTCTGGGTGGCTGGCAGCACCGGACAGCAGCGGAAGTAACTGTGCCAAGCGCGGATTTCGACGTCGATCCACCTGCCCCACCTGGACCACCTGGCCCGCCTGCCCCACCTGGCCCACCTGGCCCATCACGGCGAACCCTAGGCCGCCCGTGACGCCACAAAGACCTCTAAGTGGCAGGGTTCTCCGTTGCGATCTTCTCTGAAGGACGGTGCGACACTGATGCTGACACTGACGAGGCTGGAGGCGCGGAGGGGGGGGGGGACGAGGAGGTGACGTCATCCACAGTACCCTGGTCTCTCTTTTCATCGGAAGACGGAGGAGTTGCGGCCGCGCGAGAGATAGCAGGAAGGGAAGGCGCCGATACGTTATCGGGACCTGCACAGGCGCTCAGCTAGCGCCCTCTCCAATTTTATCACCTGTTCATTCTCTCACGCCCCCCACCCTTCCTCTCTCTCTCTCTCTCTCTCTCTCTCTCTCTCTCTCTCTCTCTCTCTCTCTCTCTCCCTCTCTCTCCCTCTCTATCCCTCCTTCCCTATCCATCCTCCCTCCCTATCCCTCCCTCTCTCTCTCTCTCTCCCTCTCTCCCTCTCTCTCTCCCTCTCCCCCTCTCTCCTATCCCTCCCTCCATCCTATCCCTCCCTCCCTCCATCCCTATCCCTCCCTCCCTCCATCCCTCTCACTCCCTCTCCCCTCCATCCCTCCCTCCCTCCCTCCCTATCCATCCCTCCCTCACTATCCCTCTCTCTCCCTCCCTCACTCTCTCTCTCCCTCCCTCCCTCCCTCACTCTCTCCCTCCCTATCCATCCACCCCTCCCTCTCCTCTCCTCCTATCCTTTCTCCCTCCCTCCCTCACTCTCCATCCCTCTCCCTCTCCCTCCTTCCCTCCCTATCCCTCCCTATCCATCTCTCTCCTCCCTCCCTCCCTATCCATCCCTCTCCCTCCCTATCCCTCCCTCCCTCCCTCTCTCTCTCCCTCCCTCTCCCTCCCTCTCCTCCTTCCCTCCCTATCCATCCATCCCTCTCCCTCCCTCTCACCCACTCTCTCTCCTCCCTCTCTCTCTCTCCCTCCCTCTCCATCCCTCCCCCACCTCTCCACCCTATCCCTCTCTCTCTCACTCTCTCTCTCTCTCTCTCCCTCTCCCCCACCGTCACACTCGCAGGTTGGCAACAGACTGAACACAGACGGAGAGCGGGGCGTCTTCCCGCTTCTCTTCGTCATCGGAACTCCCCTCTCGCGAGTGACTCATCCGGCCGTTTGCAGTACTAATACTTCAGTCATTTTCCTAAGTATTGTATTTATGCTTTACATTCTAATAACTTTGTATGGGTATTCTCTTTATTCCTAAATATTGTGTTTATCCTTGGCTTTACAGTCTAATAACTTTGTATGGGTATTCTTCTCTTTATTCCTAAATATTGTATTTATATTTGGCTTTACATTCTAATAACTTCGTATGGGTATTCTTCTCTTTATTCCTAAATATTGTGTTTATACTTGGCTTTACATTCTAATAACTTTGTATGGGTATTCTTCTCTTTATTCCTAAATATTGTATTTATACCTGGCTTTACATTCTAATAACTTTGTATGGGTATTCTCTTTATTCCTAAATATTGTGTTTATCCTTGGCTTTACATTCTAATAACTTTGTATGGGTATTCTCTTTATTCCTAAATATTGTGTTTATCCTTGGCTTTACATTCTAATAACTTTGTATGGGTATTCTTCTCTTTATTCCTAAATATTGTGTTTATCCTTGGCTTTACATTCTAATAACTTTGTATGGGTATTCTCTTCCTTCCTAAATATTGTGTTTATACTTGGCTTTACATTCTAATAACTTCGTATGGGTATTCTCTTTATTCCTAAATAGTGTTTATATTTGGCTTTACAGTCTAATAACTTTGTATGGGTATTCTTCTCTTTATTCCTAAATATTGTGTTTATCCTTGGCTTTACATTCTAATAACTTTGTATGGGTATTATTCTCTTTATTCCTAAATATTGTAGTCATACTTGGCTTTACATTCTAATAACTTTGTATAGGTATTCTTCTCTTTATTCCTAAATATTGTGTTTATACTTGGCTTTACATTCTAATAACTTTGTATGGGTATTCTTCTCTTTATTCCTAAATATTGTGTTTATACTTGGCTTTACATTCTAATAACTTTGTATGGGTATTCTTCTCTTTATTCCTAAATATTGTATTTATACTTGGCTTTACATTCTAATAACTTCGTATGGGTATTCTCTTTATTCCTAAATATTGTATTTATACTTGGCTTTACATTCTAATAACTTCGTATGGGTATTCTCTTTATTCCTAAATATTGTGTTTATACTTGGCTTTACATTCTAATAACTTTGTATGGGTATTTTCTTTCTTCCTAAATATTGTATTTATACTTGGCTTTACATTCTAATAACTTCGTATGGGTATTCTTCTCTTTATTCCTAAATATTGTGTTTATACTTGGCTTTACATTCTAATAACTTTGTATGGGTATTCTTCTCTTTATTCCTAAATATTGTGTTTATACTTGGCTTTACATTCTAATAACTTTGTATGGGTATTCTCTTTATTCCTAAGTATTGTATTTGTACTTGGCTTTACATTCTAATAACTTTGTATGAATACTCTTCTCTTTATCCTTAAATCTAAATATGGTATTTACATCATATACCTGGCTTTACATTTTAATAACTTTGTATAGGTATTATTCTCTTTATTCCTAAATATTGTATTTATACTTGGCTTTACATTCTAATAACTTCGTATGGGTATTCTCTTTTTTCCTAAATATTGTGTTTATATTTGGCTTTACATTCTAATAACTTCGTATGGGTATTCTCTTTTTTCCTAAATATTGTGTTTATATTTGGCTTTACATTCTAATAACTTTGTATGGGTATTCTCTTTTTTCCTAAATATTGTGTTTATCCTTGGCTTTACATTCTAATAACTTTGTATGGGTATTCTCTTTATTCCTAAGTATTGTATTTGTACTTGGCTTTACATTCTAATAACTTTGTATGGGTATTATTCTCTTTATTCCTAAATATTGTGTTTATATTTGGCTTTACATTCTAATAACTTCGTATGGGTATTCTTCTCTTTATTCCTAAATATTGTGTTTATATTTGGCTTTATATTCTAATAACTTTGTATGGGTATTCTCTTTATTCCTAAATATTGTGTTTATACTTGGCTTTACATTCTAATAACTTTGTATACGTATTCTTCTCTTTATTCTTAAATATTATATTTATACTTGGCTTTACATTCTAATAACTTAATATTAATACTCTTCTCTATATACTTTTATTTCCTGAGTTACTTCCCTTTATGATTTACCTCACTGCACTAATGTAGATTTCTTAAAATTTACATCAAAATAATTATGGGAAAAATATTACTCTTTGTTATATGTGTATTATACGTATTTTCCCCTAGACTTTTCATATTTGCTCTTTTATATCTATCTACATAAGTCAACACAAAGAAAGGCATATTTTATCATATTACACAAACTTATATCTAATAAACTATAAACAAAAATAAAAGTGCATAGAAATTAGATGGTTCTTTATTCATACGTAAAGTACGTATATTTCCTCAATCTTTTCACATATATATTATTTCTTTAGTGTTTCTAAAAAATATCAATATTATAGTTTCATGCAAAAAATAAAACAAATGAATAAATAAACAACAAAGAATATGGACACACACGAATATATCAATCAATAACAAAATAACCAAATGAATATATAATATAAAGATAACTTTGTTAATTAATCAATAAAATCACTTTCAAAAAGTCCCACTCCTATTTTATACGAGGGACCCCTGACCTCGAAGCTCCCGTTCCCGCCAAATCGCAAGGCGCGAAAAATTCAAACCCCAAAACAAGCAACAGCCTAATTACACGAGACTCACCTCCTCAAACCCACTCCGGCCTTAGTGTGTGCGCCTCCGACCTCGCACACACACGCACGCACACCTCCTCCTCGCCCAATAAAATCTGCTTAAGGTCAAAACGGATTTTCGGATAACGGATTTCCCTACGGACTTATTACTCGGGTCATTCCGGGAAGAGCGAGCCTGCCAATTTGCCTTAGTCGTCCGGAAATTGGGTGACGTAACAAGGTTGCCTAATGGGTAATGCCGGCCCTGTTCTGCTCCTTTTATAAAGTGTGAGTGAGTGAGTGAGTGTGTGTGTGTGTGTGTGTGTGTGTGTGTGTGTGTGTGTGTGTGTGTGTGTGTGTGTGTGTGTGTGTGTGTGTGTGTGTGTTTGTGTGTGTGTTTGTGTGTGTGTTTGTGTGCGTGTTTGTGTGTGTGTGAGTGAGTGAGTGAGTGAGTGTGTGCGTGTGCGTGTGTGGATGGGTGTTTGGGTGTTTGGTTGTGTGCGTGTTTGTCCGTAATCCCTTGAGCATGACTGCGATCTCCATCCCCGATCCAGAAGGGCCACGTCAGCTGATTTTTCCTCCAGCCTCCCTCCTAGCCCCTTCCCCTCCATCCTATCTCCCCCCCCCCCCCAGCTGTTTTTCCTCCAGCCTCCCTCCTAGCCCCTTCCCCTCCATCCTATCTCCCCCACCCCCATCCTCCCCGTCGCTTCCCAAGGACCGGCGCCAGTTCCCGCTCCGGTTTTGACGTCCGAGCGCCGGTTACTGGGAGAGGGGGGGGGGGGGGATTCGTCACACTGGTGGAACGATCGATAAACGAGGGAAGGAGGGAGGAAGGGTGAGGAGGGGAAAGTAGGAAGATACGAAGGAAGGGGGAGAAGGGAGGGTGGAGGGGGAGACGAAGAGGGGAGGCGACAGCGTGGGAGGATGGGAGGGGGAGTGAGGGAGCGAAGGAAAGAAGAGAGAAAGGGAGGGAAGAAGAAGGTTGGGAGGTAAGAGCGAAAGGAGGAAGGAAGGAGGGAAGTAAGGAAGGAGGGAAGGAAGGAAGGAAGTGGAAGGCAGGCGAAAGGGCGCCTCCAGTCACGCGGCGCTTCGGGAGTTGCGAGAGGAGGACGTGACGGCTTCGCGAAGGCCAAGCGGCGCGTGAACTTCGGCGGCGCTCCGACTGCTCGTGCGAACCTCGAGTGGTTCTTCCTGCTCACGACCCGGGCCGGCGCGGAGAAAAGGGTCACGACACGTTCGCAAAGCCGCCTGCCGTTGAAATGGCGTTCGGGGCAAGAACGTGAGCTGCGTCGTGCCTCTCGCAAGCGAAGGAAAATGGCACTCGGACAGCAATGAGACGGAGGGAGAAAGTGCCAGGAAACCTGTGAACTGCCAGTCGTTTCAACCCGGCAGTCCAGCAGGTTCTGCATAACTCCCACCCCCCTGACGCCAATTCTCGCCGTCTGCCACCGACTCCTCGCCCACTCACAGCGAGGCGCTTGGGCGGACCTTGCTTCTGGCACCGAGAGGCGGCGTCCAGCGATCGACCCTCAGAACCGAAACCCGACCGGAGCCACCGACGAGCCCGAGCCTGAACCCCGCGCCAGACCCGAGTCCGACCCGAAGGCCTCCTCCGCTCAGCTCGTGGTTCGCCGTCGAGCGCGAAGAACCAGCCTCACCTTCCTGCAGGAGGAGCGAGGGCGCCACCGGGACCTCCCACGGCGAGCCGTTCCTCCAGGAGTACCGCTCCTCCCCCGAGGGGACGCCGAGGCCGATGACAGTCATGCCAGGCTCCAGGGTCATCGCCGTCCGCTTGCGCCTGCCCGCCCGCTGTGTTGGGGCCTCGCCGTCGCCCGCTGACTGCGCGTGCTGCTGCTGTGTTGCGCTCTGGCCGGCGGCTTTGTTGATTGCAATCTGCACTCGCTCTTGGGGCTTGCCGAGCAGTCGCTTGCACTCGCAGAGGGCGTCGCGGGCGGATTTCGGTCTACGTTCGGATTCACGTCACATACCTTGTCCATCTACGTATATATCGCGTAACACCACAACAAGATTCGCGCGCACCGACCTCCGCGACACTGAGAGACGCCAGTGCGGTGCAGGACCCGAGTTGCGTCGGTCCAATCAATCTGTCCGCCAGGGTATGTGTGCGACCTGCCTCCGAGCTCAGGATGCCTCGCTCTCCCTCGCCCAAGGAGCTTCTGACACTGATCAGGTGGCAACCGCCCGCGGCACCGCCTCCCCCCTCCCCTCTGTCCTTCCTCCCCTCCCCCCCCTTGTCCTTCCTCCCCTCCCTCCTCTGTCCTTCCTCCCCTCCCCTCTCTGTCCTTTTCACTCCCCTCCTCCCCCCCACATGTCCTTCCTCCCCTTTCCTCCAATCCCCCATCCATCCGCCCGTTCCGTCCTTCCACCTGCTTACTCACCGTCCTCCCATCCACCTGCTTTCTCTCGCCTTTCTCCTGCTCCTTTCCCCTTCCACCTCTCCGCTCGTCTCACTGCAAGCCTCCTACCTTCTC
>NC_091576.1:5036349-5038603 GCF_042767895.1 Penaeus vannamei
GATAAACCAGGAGATAAACCAGGTGGTAAACCAGGTGGTAAACCAGGAGATAAACCAGGTGGTAAACCAGGTGATAAACCAGATGATAAACCAGGAGATAAACCAGGTGGTAAACCAGGTGGTAAACCAGGAGATAAACCAGGTGGTAAACCAGGAGATAAACCAGGTGATAAACCAGGTGATAAACCAGGAGATAAACCAGGTGGTAAACCAGATGATAAACCAGGTGATAAACCAGGAGATAAACCAGGTGATAAACCAGGTGGTAAATCAGGTGATAAACCCGGTGGTAAACCAGGTGATAAACCAGGAGATAAACCAGGTGGTAAACCAGGTGATAAACCAGGTGGTAAACCAGGTGGTAAATCAGGTGATAAACCCGGTGGTAAACCAGGTGATAAACCAGATGATAAACCAGGTGATAAACCAGATGATAAACCAGGTGATAAACCAGGTGATAAACCAGGTGATAAACCAGATGATAAACCAGATGATAAACCAGGTGATAAACCAGGTGGTAAACCAGGAGATAACCCAGGTGATAAACCAGGTGATGAATCAGTTGATAAACCAGGAGATAACCCAGGAGATAAACCAGGTGATAAACCAGGAGATAAACCAGATGATAAACCATATGATAAACCAGGTGGTAAACCAGATGATAAACCAGGCGATAAACCAGATGATAAACCAGGAGATAAACCAGGTGGTAAATCAGGTGGCAAACCAGGTGATAAACCATGTGATAAACCAGGTGATAAACCAGATGATAAACCAGGCGATAAACCAGGTGGTAAACCAGGTGATAAACCAGATGATAAACCAGGTGATAAACCAGGTGGTAAACCAGATGATAACCCAGATGGTAAACCAGGTGATAAACCAGATGATAAACCAGGAGATAAACCAGGTGATAAACCAGGTGGTGAACGAACTGAGGTGATAAAACAAGCGGTGAACAAAGCCACGTGGCAGGTATTGAACCTGGACATGAACACAAACATGAATCGATCGGATCTATTCTCAGCAAAAAAAAAATATATACTTACACGTACAAGATCACACACTGCATAAATGTTATGCAATGTGTGAGCTGGTACATCTGTTTGTGCGTGTGTGTGTGTGTGCGTGTGTGTGTGTGTGTGTGTGTGTGTGTGTGTGTGTGTGTGTGTGTGTGTGTGTGTGTGTGTGTGTGTGTGTGTGTGTTACATATACATTTACATCTGTATACATACATATATGAATGTATATATATATATATATATATATATATATATATATATATATATATATATGTACATATATATATACATGTGCGAGAGAGAGAGAGATAGATAGATAGATAGAGAGAGAGAGAGAGAGACAGAGAGAGAGACAGAGAGAGAGAGAGAGAGAGAGAGAGAGAGAGAGAGAGAGAGAGAGAGAGAGAGAGAGAGAGAGAGAGAGAGAGAGAGAGAGAGAGAAACAGAGAGAGAGAGAGAGAGAGAGAGAGAAACAGAGAGAGAGAGAGAGAGAGACTAATAAGTGAGAAATCCTTCGCCAGACAAAGCGAGCATGCGCTATCTGTCCTTCCTCTCCCTCTATCTCAATTATTCTTTTATTATCATTTTTTGTGCGTTTTTCCGTGCAGTCCTTCACCCCTTTGCTCTCCCCTGGCCTTCGTGGGTAAATACTGACCTCTGATAACAGTTACGATGACGGCTATGGCGGTGGTGAGAATAACAAGACGTATTTAGCGATGATGGTAATAATAACAACAGTAGTTATTGACTTCCCGCGTTGTTAGCGGCGGTCGTTGTGGTTTTGAGGAATTTGTGTTTTTTTCTTTTTAATAATAAATGGCAACGGCAGTTATTATATTCAACAAATGACGTCATCATAATGCAGTTATTATATTAAACAGATGACGTCATCATAATAAAAGTGTATTATCTTCAATGAAATCTCTTACTAGTATCCCTTTCTTAAGGATAGAGAAGAGTAGGAAACGATAAGGGGGAAAATCCGATGAAAGAGGAAGGATCAAGACAGCGACTGAACGCGTGACGTCATACTCTTCCGCTTCAGGGCTTATGACGTCATCATGTTTCCCCAACATCACCATACCGCATTATTTTCCTCATTTTCCCTCCCCTCCCCCTTTCTCCCCTCTCTCCCGCTCCCTTGCCCTTTCTTTTTATTATCATTATTCCTCACCCTCCATCTCTCCCTCTGTATACTCTTTCCTTACGCCTAAAAACAAATAAAATACAAA
>NC_091576.1:5039103-5044103 GCF_042767895.1 Penaeus vannamei
TTTCCTCTATTCATGCTTAATATACCTACTAAGAATTCATTCACTTCATGAATGTATATACACATACATACATACATGCATATAAACACATAACTAAACATATGTATATATACCCAATATATATATATATATATATATATATATATATATATATATATACATATACATATACATACATATATATATATTTATTTATTTATACATATATACATACACACATATACATATATACATTAGCATAGCGTACCAGCCATAAGCCACGGACAAAGAGAAGCAAAAGTCTACGGGAATGCAACTCGCGTTTGACTTACCCACGTTGAGAACACGTGAGGATATTAATGTCACTTACGTCTGTAGTGCTACTAGAATCGCTGACGGAAATGAATAAATACATACTTACACACACACACAACACACACACACACACACACACACACACACACACACACACACACACACACACACACACACACACACACACACACACACACACACACACACACACATCCACACACAAATCAGCGTCTCATTCACCAGGCACGGAGCGGCGCGCGAGGGACCCCTGACGCGGGCGTGGCAAGCCGATGAGGTCAAACCGGAGGCGTCGCAAGGAGCACGCGAAAGCCAGCCCCGCCGCTTGAAAGTCTTCCGTCCGGCATTTGGTCTTTTTTGCTCCTTTCCGCTTTTGAACTTCGAGAACTTCGAGAACGTGGTGCTCGTGGTGGTTATGAAACTACTACCAGTGCTATTAATAATAATAATAATAATAATAACAGTAACAATAATAATAATAATAATAATAATAACAATAATAATAATAATAACAATAATAATAATAATAATAATAACAATAATAATAATAACAACAATAACAACGATAACAGTAATAATAAATAATAATAATGAAATAATAACAATAATAGTAATAATAATGATAATAATAATGATAATAACAATAATAATAATAACAATATTAAATAACACATACTAACAACACCAAACATTAATAAAAAATATGAACAATAATAGCAATAATAACGACAGCAACAACTTAAACAATAACAAAAGCAACAACACGAGGAAGTGTAAACTCTGGAAGCCGAATCGCCAAGGAGGGGGGGGGGGAGAGAGGGAGAGAGGGAGAGAGGGAGAGGGGGAGGGGGGGGAGGTAGCTCATTGAAATGTTGTTGACCCTCGACGCCCCAACACAGACACAAAAACACGCGGAGGAAGTGGTGGAAGGAGGAGGGAGGGAGAGAGGGACTGATGGAGGAAGGAGGGAGTGAAGGAGGAAGGGAGTGATGGGGGAAGGGAGGGAGGGAGTGATGGAGGGAGGAAGGGAGAGGAGTGATGGAGGAAGGGAGAGAGGAAGTGATGGAGGAAGGAGGGAGGGATAGAGGGAGGAAGGGAGAGAGGGAATGATGGAAGAAGGAGGGAGGGAGTGAAGGAGGAAGGGAGGGAGGGAATGATGGAGGGAGGAAGGGAGAGGAGTGATGGAAGAAGGAGGGAGGGAGTGATGGAAGAAGGAGGGAGGGAGTGAAGGAGGAAGAGAGAGGGAATGATGGAGGGAGGAAGGGAGAGGAGTGATGGAAGAAGGGAGGGAGGAAGTGGTGGAAGAATGAGGGAAGGAGAGAGGAAAGAGGGAGTGAATGGGGAAGGAGGGAAGGAGGAAAGGAGAGAGGGAGTGATGGAAGAAGGAGGAAGTGGTGGAAGAGAAGGAGGGAGGGAGTGAAGGAGGAGAGGAAGAGAGAGAGAGAGGGAGTGATGGAGGAAGGAGGGAAGGGAGGAAAGGAGGAAGGGAGAGGGAGAGAGGGAGTGATGGGGGAAGGTAGGGAAGGAGGAAAGGAGAGAGAGAGGGGGGGAGAGAGGAAGGGAGGGAGGGACTGATGGAGGAAGGAGGGAGGGAGTGAAGGAGGGAGGAAGGGAGAGGAAGTGAGGAGGAAGGGAGAGAGGAAGTGGTGGAGGAAGGAGGGAGGGAGGGAGGGAGTGATGGAGGGAAGGAGGAGGAGGGAGTGAAGGAGGAAGGGAGAGAGGAAGTGATGGAGGAAGGAGGGAGGGATAGAGGGGAGGAAGGGAGAGAGGGAGAAAGGGGAGTGAAGGAGGAAAGGAGCGGAGTGATGGAAGGAGGAGGGAAGGAGAGAGAGGGAAAGAGGGATGGAGGGAGGAAGGGAGAGAGGGAGTGATGGAAGAAGGTGGGAAGGAGGAAAGGAGAGAGGGAGGAGAGGAAGTGGTGGAGGAAGGAGGGAGGGAGAGAGGAAAAGAGGGATGGAGGGAGGAAGGGAGAGAGGGAGAAAGGGGAGTGAAGGAGGAAAGGAAGAGGAGTGATGGAAGGAGGGAGAGGGAGAGAGGAAAGAGGGGATGGAGGAGGAAGGGAGAGAGGGAGTGATGGAAGAAGGTGGGAAGGAGGAAAGGAGAGAGGGAGGGAGAGGAGTGATGGAAGAAATAGGGAGGGAGGAAGGGAGTGATGGAAAAGAGGGAAGGAGGGAGAGAGGAAAGAGGGATGGAGGGAGAAATAAGAAAGGAGGAAGGAGGGAGGGAGGGAGGGAGAAATAAGAAAGGAGGAAGTGAAGAGAGAGAGAGAGAGAGAGAGAGAGAGAGAGAGAGAGAGAGAGAGAGAGAGAGAGAAAGAGAGAGAGAGAGAGAAGAAGAAGAAAGAGAGAAAGAGAAAGAGAAAGAGAAAGAGAAAGAGAAAGAGAAAGAGAAAGAGAAAGAGAGAGAGAGAGAGAGAGAGAGAGAGAGAGAGAGAGAGAAAGAAAGAAAGAGAAAGAGAGAAAGAAAGAAAGAAAGAAAGAAAGAAAGAAAGAAAGAAAGAAAGAGAGAGAAAGAAAGAAAGAAAAAAAGAAAGAAACAGAGAAAGAAAAAGAGAAAGAAAGAAAAACAGAAAGAAAGAAAGAAAAAAAGAAAGAAAGAAAGAGAGAAAGAAAGAAAGAAAGAAAGAAAAAAACAGAGAGAAAGAAAGAAAGAAAGAAAGAGAGAAAGAAAGAAAGAAAGAAAGAAAGAAAGAAAGAAAGAGAGAAAGAAAGAAACAGAGAAAGAAAGAAAGAAAGAGAGAAAGAGAGAGAGAGAGAGAAAGAAAGAAAAACAGAAAGAAAGAAAAACAGAAAGAAAGAAAGAGAGAGAGAGAAAGAGAAAGAAAAAGAAAAAGAGAGAAAGAGAGAAAGAAAGAGAGAAAAATCGCACATCAAACTGATATCATTTCCGCAACAGTTTCAGGCGAAAGAATTTCTGGAGTTCACTGAGTCCGTAAATAAACAATATAAACAACTCTTGTCTTTTTTCTTTTCTTTTCTTTCATTCCCTCATTTATCATGTCTTTTTTATTTTTTTTTCCTTTCATTCCTTCCCTCGTTTATCATGTCTTTTTTCTTTTCTTCTTTTCTTTCATTCCTTCCCTCGTTTATCATGTCTTTTTTTTCTTTCATTCCTTCCCTCATTTATCATGTCTTTTTTCTTTTCTTCTTTTCTTTCATTCCTTCCCTCAATTCATGTCTTTTTTTTCCTTTCCTTTCATTCCTTCCCTCATTCATCATGTCTTTTTTCTTTTCTTTTTTTCTTTCATTCCTTCCCTCGTTTATCATGTCTTTTTTCTTTTCTTTTCTTTCATTCCTTCCCTCGTTTATCATGTCTTTTTTCTTTTCTTTTCCTTCATTCCTTCCCTCATTCACCATTCATTGTCTATTATTTACAGTTTGCCATTCACCTGCTGAGAATCGGAGGAAAAGAGAAGTGAGGAAGGAAGGAAATAGAAGAAGGAAGGAAGGATGAGAGGAAAGAGGAGATAAGGGAGGAGAAGAAAGGAAGAGGAGAGAAGGAAGGAAGAAGGAGAGAGGAAAAAAGAAAGGAAGGGGAGAGAAGTAAAGAAGGAGAGAGGGAGGGAAAGGGAAAAAGGGAGACAAGCAAGGAAGAACGAGGGAGGGGAAGGAAGAAAGGAGGGAGAAGAGGATAAATAGAGGGAGGAGGGAAGGGAAGGGTGGAAGAAAGGGAGGAGGAGGAGAGAAAGGGAGAAGGAAGGGGGAAGGGAGGAGGAGGAAAAGCGGCGGGTGAGAGAAAGGAGGAATGAGGGAGAGTGACCGGATGAAAGGAGGGAATAGGGAGATGAGGAAAGAAAGATGAAGGAGGAGAAGTGAAAGCAGGAAAGATTGAAAGGGAATGGGAATAGGCAGGGAGAGCAGGAGGGAAAAGGAGGGAGGAAGAAAAGAAGAGGAAAAAAAGAGAGAAAAAGAAGGGTCGCGGGGAGATGGAGGAACACGGGAGGGGGGGGGGGAGGGGGAGGAGGAGAAGAAAAGGACAGAAGGAAGGGAGGGGGGAATATGGAAGAACACGGGAGGGGGGGAGGAGGAGGAGGGGGGAAGAAAGGACAGAAGGAAGGGGGAGGGGGAGGGAGAGGGGGAAGATGGAAGAACACGGGAGAGGGGGAGGAGGAGGAGGAGGGGGAAGAAAGGACAGAAGGAAGGGGGAGGGGGAGGGAGGGAAGGGGGGGGGGGGCGAGCGTTGCACAACCACCTCCGGAGCACTCAGCTTTAAGCCTCCACCCGCCTCCCTCGCGCCCGCCCACACCTGCCAGTCATGACACTCGCTCTCCTCTCCCTTTCCTTTTCCTTTTTCCTTCCTTTCCCTTTCCTTCTGGCGCCTCCCCTGCCCTTTCCCTTCCCTCCCTTTTGCGTCTCCCTTTCCTCTCCCTTCACCTGCCCTCCCCCTCCCTCCACCCCCCACGGCGCCAGGCCCTCCGACGCGGGCGCTTAGCGACGCACTCGGGTCCAGAAACATTACGTGAAGAAGGGGCATAGAGGGAGAAGGAGGAGATAGTGAAGAGGAGGTGGAAGGAGGAGGAGGAGGAGGAGGAAGGGGAGGAGGAGGAGGAGGAGGAGGAGATAGTGAAGAGGAGGTGGAAGGGGAGGAGGAGGAGGAGGAAGGGGAGGAGGAAGAGGAAGAAGGGGGAGGGGGAGGAGGAAGAGGAGGACGACGACGATGAAAAAGAAGAAAAAAAGGAGGAGGAGGAG
>NC_091576.1:5049103-5051603 GCF_042767895.1 Penaeus vannamei
ATCCAATTTAAGTGGCTGGACTCCCTTCGTCTCTTGCGACTGATCCAACTTAAGTGGCTGGCCTCCCTTCGTCTCTTGCGACTGATCCAATTTCTAAGTGGCTGGCCTCCCTTCGTCTCTTGCGACTGATCCAATTTAAGTGGCTGGCCTCCCTTCGTCTCTTGCGACTGATCCAATTTAAGTGGCTGGACTCCCTTCGTCTCTTGCGACTGATCCATTTTATAAGTGGCTGGCCTCCCTTCGTCTCTTGCGACTGATCCAATTTAAGTGGCTGGACTCCCTTCGTCTCTTGCGACTGATCCATTTTATAAGTGGCTGGCCTCCCTTCGTCTCTTGCGACTGATCCAATTTCTAAGTGGCTGGCCTCCCTTCGTCTCTTGCGACTGATCCAATTTAAGTGGCTGGCCTCCCTTCATCTCTTGCGACTGATCCAATTTAAGTGGCTGGCCTCCCTTCGTCTCTTGCGACTGATCCAATTTAAGTGGCTGGCCTCCCTTCGTCTCTTGCGACTGATCCAATTTAAGTGGCTGGACTCCCTTCGTCTCTTGCGACTGATCCATTTTATAAGTGGCTGGCCTCCTCTGTCTTTGGCACTTTGATCCAATTTGCTAGTTGACTCCCTTCGTCTCTTGCGACTGATCCAACTTAAGTGGCTGACTCCCTTCGTCTCTTGCGACTGATCCAATTTCTATGGCTGGCCTCCTTCGTCTCTTGCGACTGATCCAACTGCTAAGTGGCTGGCCTCCCTTCGTCTCTTGGTGACTGATCCAATTTCTAAGGGTTGGCCTCCTTCGCCCTTGCGACTGATCCAATTTAAGTGGCTGGCCTCCTTCGTCTCTTGCGACTGATCCAATTTAGAAGCGGCTGGACTCTTCGTCTCTTGCGACTGATCCAATTTAAGTGGCTGACTCCTTCGTCTCTTGCGACTGATCCATTTTATAAGTGGTTGGCCTCCTTCGTCTTTGCGACTGGATCCAATTTAAGTGGCTGACTCTTCGTCTCTTACGACTGATCCAATTGCAGTGGCTGAACCACTCGTCTCTTGCGACTGATCCATTTTATAAGTGGCTGGCCCCTCCCTTCGTCTCTTGCGACTGATCAATTTAAGTGGCTGGACTCCCTTCGTCTCTTGCGGCTGATCCAACTTAACTGGCTGGGCTCCCTTCGTCTCTTGCGTCTGATTCAATTTCTAAGAGGCTGGCCTCCCTTCGTCTCTTGCGACTGTTCCAACTTAAGTGGTTGGCGTCCCTTCGTCTCTTGCGACAGATCCAATTTCTAAGTGGCTGGCCTCCTTCGTCTCTTGCGACGCTGATCCAATTTAAGTGGCTGGCCTCCTTCGTCTCTTGCGACTGAGTCCAATTTAAGTGGCTGGACTCCTTCGTCTCTTGGAAACTGATCCATTTTATAAGTGGCTGGCCTCCCTTCGTCTCTTGCGACTGATCCAATTTAAGTGGCTGGACTCCCTTCGTCTCTTGCGGCAGTCCATTTTATAAGTGGCTGGCCTCCTTCCATGCTCTTGCGTGACTGATCCAATTTAAGTGGCTGGCCTCCCTTCGTCCTCTTGCGACTGATCCAACGAAGTGGCTGGACTCCTTCGTCTCTTGCGACTGATCCAATTTCTAAGTGGCTGGCCTCCCTTCGTCTTACTGACTGATCCAACAAGTGGCTGGCCTCCCTTCGTCTCTTGCGACTGATCCAATTTCTAAGTGGCTGGCTCCTTCGTCTCTTGCGACTGATCTAATTTAAGTGGCTGGACTCCCTTCGTCTCTTGCGACTGATCCAATTTAAGTGGCTGGCCTCCCTTCGTCTCTTGCGACTGATCCAATTTCTAAGTGGCTGGCCTCCCTTCGTCTCTTGCGACTGATTCATTTTATAAGTGGCAGGCCTCCCTTCGTCTCTTGCGACTGATCCATTTTATAAGTGGCAGGCCTCCCTTCGTCTCTTGCGACTGATCCAATTTAAGTGGCTGGCCTCCCTTCGTCTCTTGCGACTGATCCAATTTAAGTGGCTGGCCTCCCTTCGTCTCTTGCGACTGATCCAATTTAAGTGGCTGGCCTCCCTTCGTCTCTTGCGACTGATCCAATTTCTAAGTGGCTGGCTTCCACTTCGTCTCTACGAGCCTGATCAATTTAAGTGGCTGGCCTTAAATCTTTGACCTGATCCAATTTAAGTGGCTGGCCTCCCTTCGTCTCTTGCGACTGATCCAATTTCTAAGTGGCTGGCTTCCACTTCGTCTCTTGAGAAAATGGGTTCGCGTTGCGGATGGCATCTGCGTGGAAGTGCAACCAGCCCCCCCCACCCCCCCCCCCCAAGGAATCCCAGCTGCATTCCGGGCAAGGACGCGAGCACGCGGCCCAGATCTCAGAGGCGTGGGTGAGGGAGACCACGCTGTCGTTGTGATATCATGTCGTTCTGTTATTGTAGCGATTCCGATCAAAGGCGATTGTTTCCGACGCGACTGATGCTTACAATCACTCGTTTTTATCTGATCAAAGCCGAT
>NC_091576.1:5059103-5061603 GCF_042767895.1 Penaeus vannamei
GTGCGTGTGTGTGTTCGTGTGTGCGTGTATGTGTTCGTGTGTGCGTGTATGTGTTCGTATGGGCGTGTGTGTGTTCGTGTGTGCGTGTATGTGTTCGTGTGGGCGTGTACGTGTCCATGTATGTGTTCGTATGGGCGTGTATGTGTTTGTGTGGGCGTGTATGTGTTCGTGTGTGCGTGTATGTGTTCGTGTGTGCGTGTATGTGTTCGTGTGTGCGTGTATGTGTTCGTGTGTGCGTGTATGTGTCCGTGTATGTGTTCGTTTGTGCGTGTATGTGTCCATGTGTCCGTGTGTGCGTGTATGTGTTCGTATGGGCGTGTATGTGTTCGTATGGGCGTGTGTGTGTCCGCGTGGGCGTGGATATACATGTATACACCTGCGCTGTCTGTGTGCTGGTCACGCGCTGGGTTTACCGTGACTCTGCTGACGGGAGTCGTGTGTCAGCTTTGGTTTAATCACAGCTATGCGTACTTCCTCTCTCGCGATGGAAAGGGGGAAAGTTACGCTTATCAGGTAGAAAGCAAGATTTACCTCTAATCTTCTCCGGGCTGGGCAAATAATCCAAATATTTACTCACGAAATTACAGTGATAATGGTATAATTAGAAGTGACGTCAAACGACTGCTCTTTCAACTCCGTCTGCCCGATAGGTGGCGCTATGTTACCTTGTGTTATTTATGTAAATAAGTTATGGTCTGTGGATGCAAGGCCAGTTGAAAAACATAGAAAACTTCTACAAAGATAAAAACTAATCAGATGCGCTACCAGGCAGAGAAAAGTTCCCTTGCTGTTGCACAGTTAGAGGAAAAAATCAAGGAAAACCCGCGACTGGCAACACACTTCCATGACGTCATTGCTGGCGTCCGAACGTGTGCGTCTGGCAAGCCCGAGGAAATATTTACCCTCGGAAACTCAGACATACACACTCTGTAGACCCGGGGATAGTCCCATTGACGTGTTTATACGTTAAATTCTACCCAACAACTTTGCGACTAAATGTGCTTCTTTCAAAGCCAATCTTAACCCGCGAAGCCAAAATTAACGCGATCGGATGAGCATTACCTGGACGACCCACCTCCTCCACAAGTCCTGCTAGGCAAAATTTCATCACCGTTATCTCTCCACGTGTTTATAGACGATAAAGTACAAAGATAACGTAAAGCAAGGATATTGTGAGTGTAAGAGAGAGAGAGAATGCAAGTAACTTTAAGACTTACGAAAAGGTTTTCATAGAGAAAATATGAAATCACTGTCCTTTCCCATTGAAGATAGTGAGAAAAATCATTGTATTGGTCAGATTTATACAAGGAACATTGTATTGTGTACAAGACTATTGTATTCTCAGAACTTTGCTATCCATTTTACATTTAACACAAAAGTAAATAGCGCTGGTCGGTAAGATGATAGGTAGATAGGTAGAGTTAGAGATAGACAGATAGCTAGGTAGAGTGAAAGATAGATAAGTAAATATATATAGAGATAGATAGATACGTAGATATATATAGAGATAGATAGATAGATAAGTAGGTATATATAGAGATAGATAGATAGATAAGTAGGTATATATAGAGATAGATAGATACGTAGATATATATAGAGATAGATAGATAGATAAGTAGGTATATATAGAGATAGATAGATAAGTAGATATATATAGATAGATAGATAGACAAGTAGATATATATAGAGATAGATAGATAGGTAGACAGATAGGTAGATATATAGATGGAGAGAAGGTAGGTAGGTAGGTAGATGAATTGATAGATAGATAGATAGATAGATAGGTAGACAGATAGATAGATAGATTAATTTCAGGAGAAACAAACGTGCACCGTAATCAGATCAAATAAAAGAATTAATAAATACGACAGCAATAAATAAGTAATAACAAATAAGACACAGGCTTCTGAATCTCATGCCAACTTTGCCTGCTTGGTTGGCCGTCAATTTGACCCTCAACTGCAAACACCTCTGCTGACCCCCCACTGCTGCCCGCCCGTCCCTTTCGGCTGCAGAGTCCTTCCCTTGGCTGCAAGGTCCCCTCTTTCAGGTACAGAAGTCCCCCTGACGGATGCCGAGACCTCGGTCACGGAATCCTCTCTCCCTTTGGCTGCACTTCCTCGGTTGGAGTCCCCTTCCTCGGTTCCTCGGTGGAGTCCCCTTCCTCGGTTCCTCGGTGGAGTCCCCTTCCTCGGTTCCTCGGTGGAGTCCCCTTCCTCGGTGGAGTCCCCTTCCTCGGTTCCTCGGTGGAGTCCCCTTCCTCGGTTCCTCGGTGGAGTCCCCTTCCTCGGTTCCTCGGTGGAGTCCCCTTCCTCGGTGGAGTCCCCTTCCTCGGTTCCTCGGTTCCTCGGTGGAGTCCCCTTCCTCGGTTCCTCGGTGGAGTCCCCTTCCTCGGTTCCTCGGTGGAGTCCCCTTCCTCGGTTCCTCGGTGGAGTCCCCTTCCTCGGTTCCTCGGTGGAGTCCCCTTCCTCGGTTCCTCGGTGGAGTCCCCTTCCTCGGT
>NC_091576.1:5069103-5081643 GCF_042767895.1 Penaeus vannamei
TCCGGTCACCAATAGTCGTTCGCAACTCACTCTCGTGTCACCTGCTCGGTTGTGTTTGTGCGTGTGTTTGTGTGTACGTGTGTGTTGGTGTGCGTGATAAGTAGTGTGCAGCCGTGAGCGACGGCACGGGCTCTCCGAACCGCGTCAGAAGCCTCACTGATCAGCGGGGACCCGCAGCCTCTCGAGCCGCAGCATCCGGAGGGGTTGCCACACGTCGCCGGCCAAGCAGCTCGCCAGGTTCGGGTGCCAGCCCCGGGCCTGCGGCGCCGGCACTCCCCTCGCCGGCTCTCTCAGTGCCCTCCCGGCGCCCTCCTCGATGCTCTTCCTCAGAAGATACCTTTTGAAGTGCCACCCCGAATGCCCTCGGGGTTGTCCCTTCCATCTAGGCCTATCTTTATGGACCTTTATGCCCAATGCCCTTCCTGATGCCCCCCGGGTGCCACCGACGCCCTCCCAGTGTCTTCCTCGATATCCTTTTCAGCGCTGGCTTAAATGCCCTCCTCGATACCTTCGTGATGCATCTCCACGAACCGCCTCGAATACCCCCCCCCCCCAGGGCTTTCCCGATGCCCCCCCCCCCGCCGCCGATGCCTTCCCCAATGCCCTCCTCCTCGATGCCCTTCCTAATGTCCTCGAGGAAGTCGTTGGTGACGTCCGTATTTCCCCGTCTCGCGATGATAATGAATCCTTAAAAAAAAAATCCTGGACCTGGATCGCCGCCAAAATCTAATGGCATCCAAGGTGGCCAAAGGCTCTGCTATAAAATCCATGAAAATCTCTTTAAAACTTCGAATTATCCAGCTGTTCAACGCTGCCAAAAACATAATGATAATAATAATGACAATAACAATATTGACAATAATGATAATAATAATAATAACAACAAAGATAGTGATAATGGTAATAGTAATAGTCTGACAGTAATGATAATAATAATAACCGATAATGACAATAATAATGGTAATAATAAGAAGAATAACGATAACAATGATAAAAATAACAAAATACAAATCGTAATGATGGTGCTAAGAATAATGACAATAATCACTGATAATGATATAATGAAGATGATGTGAGTTTCCAAGACCAAGCAGATGTTTAAAATCTCACCCACCTTATTTCCTTTCACGAGACACAACATGAGTCCAAGGAAGACAACAATGACTTTAAATCACTCTACAGGAAAAATAATGACAAAACTCTATCAGAATGGTGTTTTCCAAGGGCATTCACTATCCCCCTTCTTATTTTCTTCGGCCCTGGCTCAACAGCACAACTGTCGGATCCACAATCTATGCAGAAATATTCATATATCACATAATAATCAGAAGAATCCGCTAAAGTAACACAGCAGCGAGGGAAAACTAACGTAAACACCATCTGAAGTAGGTGGAACTACTAGTATCCAGTAAGTAGATCAAAATGGCACTTATAAATACCTGGAAATAAACATGGGGGGACATCCGACATTCAGCAATGATAGAGAAAATCCGAGAAGGAGTATTATCGGAGATCTAAAGTGGCCCTAAAAAAGTGAGCTGAATGCTAGTAACTAAATAAGTGCTAGGAACACACTAGCTGCGCGCAACCTCCTCACATACAGCTTTAATATCATCAACTGTCGACAGGATTTACATTAAAAAAAAAAAAAATAGTGAGGGCGCCGTTTGATTCCACTAGAGAGTACATGCAAGACTAAAACCATAGGCCTAGAAACATGTCTGAGAGAAGAGAATATAAGAAGTTATTGAGAGAAGTTTACCACCATGAGGAACAAAAGAAGCTATACTCAGTCACAAAGGATTCACACAGATTTTCAGAAATTAAAAGGCAATATTAGGAATTGGAAAGGGTTTAGAGAATGGTAGATTCTGGCCAGAAATACCGCTCGGAATAGGATTATTAACGGAGAAACGAATCCAAAATGCAGATTATGCCGTGAATATGATGAATCTATTGAAGACATTGCACCAGAATGCCCAACTCTGGCGGGAAAGGAATGCCTTGAAAGACACGACAAAACTAGGTGGTGGTATGATAATAAGCCAATCACAGTAGTTACAGGGACGGGTGTAGTCTTGTGGGATATGCCAATCCATTATGACAAGGAGAATACTGTCAACAGAACCGACATTGTGATTGAAGAAATTACTGGTGAATTTCCGCGTGGTGCTTCCCGTTCCCCATCCATAACTGTGAAATAACAGGTAATTTGTCTGGCAGTGTTCCTCGTCACAGTCGCTTGCATTGCATCAGGTGCTGTGAAGGCCTACAATTTTTTTTTTTTTTTTTTTTTATCAGCGCCGCATCTGAAAATCGTCGCCGCATCGATTTTTATTTTATAAACCATTATTATTACTCTTTCCTAAAATACTCGACGGTCGCAAAATGTCCCCAAATGTCTCAAAATGTCTGCGTTCTCTTGGGCAAGGCGCACCATGCACTGTGCTGCAAAGTCAAGTGACCGGTCGACCTGATAAAACGTTTCGCAAAACGTTGACGGCGAACAGGGAAAGAGTTGGAGGTAGTTACTGTTTGTAAACAACCAAAATGGCCGCCACTCAGAGCCTTAAAAGTATATCTGTCCGAACTGCAGCACGTTTCAATTTACCTCTCTATTTTTGCTAGTCCTTAAATGAAAAAAAAAATATGTACCTATGGCACCAGTGGGTTAAGACACCATTGATGGAATGCCTTCGTTGTAAACTAGAAAAAAATTCAAATGCACTATGTATCACCTAATTATTTACTTTACTTTCATTAAGAATAACATTTTGGTACATGCAGTTTCGTCCATTTTATTTACATTGCCTATAAAAAAAAGTAATCTAATTTGGCCTCGATGCAACAACAATAATTTAAAAAATGGCGTGATGCATTTGAATTTTGAAAAAAAAAGTTCCGACGAGATAAATAGGATAAATAGCTTTGCAGTTTTTGCAGTTTTTGACAGGACAACGTAGGCATCTCCGTAGTTGTCTACTGCCAGAATACTCGTATGTATTTGGTCAAATCATTACTGTAAGTGTACCCTATTTCCGAGTTTTTACCAAAAGTGTACCCTATTTCCGAGCTTTTACCAAAAGTGTACCCTATTTCCGAGTTTTTACCAAAAGTGTACCCTATTTCCGAGCTTTTACCAAAAGTGTACCCTATTTCCGAGTTTTTACCATAAGTGTACCCTGTTACCGAGTTTTTTTTTTTATCCTTTCTGTTGATTCCTCCCATTCTAATTAATCATGTGTTGTCAAGGCTGGTTATGTTGCCCTTGGGAGGCGAAGCTCCAAATGGGCTAGTTAGGGTTGCGGTGCCTCCATTGGCAGTTTGGCATTTTCTTTGAAAGTTCGTGATAATAATGCCACCCGTTTGCTTATAGTGCATCCGCTCTGTAACAGCTGCCCAAGTTATCGTACTGCAGAGTATTTATGTATGTTTCTCCATTTAGCATAAGAACGAGGTAAGAAATAGAGAGCAAGAGCAGCTAAAAGTAGGCCTGCAGGCAAGGACCAGACTTCGCCGCCGTGCCCGTCACTCGGCCGTCCAGGACCCACACGCGATCAGCTGACTCATCAGACTCCGAATCGAGAGAAGAAGTCCCGGGGCCTGAGTGGCGCAGCGGTAGAGCATTCGCTTCTTGTCGCCGCTGCTCAGGGGGGCCCAGGTTCGAATCCATTCTGTGTGAATCAGCCTGGGCCCCGTGCGACGTCTCCCGCTGCCCCGTGGGAGGAACTGGGTGCTTCGGTACCCGGGGGAAGGAGGACAGTTCTTCCCGGCCCGGTGGCACCGAAACAAATCCAAAATGCCACCCTACCCGGGTCGGGGGGGGTTGCCCTCCTTCTTTTTTCCAGAAGTTCCGTTAAGTTCGCCGTTTCCACTTCAGGAGGAGCCGTTTGCAGGCGATGAAAATATTTTGAAATGAAGAAAAAGTGCCGGCAGGAGAAGGACCCCGGAGTAAATCTTGCTGAGGAAGATGGAGCAACAGGATTTCGGACTGTGTATCACAACCTTAATACACTAGTACGTTTTGAGAGTAATTATGATCATGTCTGCAGTCGTTATAACTAGGAACTGTAAAGGCGGGGTTGTTATTCTACTAAAATCGGTGGTGTAGTACCTGCTGTAGTAATGATATTGCTAACAGTGATACTTATCAGTAACGGTAATAGTTGCCTTGCGCTTATGATTAGTGACAATCGTGGCAATTGTAACAAATTAGTCATGACGATGGTAGGAGAAGCACCCTCGAAGTAGAAGCAAATGTGTTCACACAATTGTCCCTTTAATACCAGCATTTAAAGTAAAAAAAAAAAATAAAAAATAAAAAAAAAAGTCTCCATACCCCCCCCCTCCCCCCCTCACTGGGATGTGATCTGAAACCATGGTTCGAGGCTCCACATTCTCATTTTGATTATATGATTCTTAAAAGTCAGTAAAAGTACACTTGCATTCTGCAAATTGAATGCACATACAGTGAAAGCGAAACAATTATAACATGTTTATTTGCAGCAATAGATGTTTTTTTTATTGCAGCTACACAATATTCCCACTGATGTACACCGGAAATGCTCAAAGAAAATATCTCGCGAGCAGCTACGGCCAGACTTAATCCTTTTATGTTTGCCATGACAGTTGTAGTTTCAGGACCATTTTCTTGGGGAATAATTTTCAGAGTGACAGCAGGTGACACGGAAGCATACGACCGACATCTCACTCAGATTTCAACTCAACATACATGCACAAACACAAATGCGCCACCACCATCACCCTCATCATTATCATCAATTTCATCACCCTCCACCACCACCATCATTATTATCATCATCATCATTATAACCACCGTCTTCACCATCATCATCATTATAACCAACGTCATCATCACCATCACTATCATCACCATTTTTAGATAGTTTTGATCCGGCTACGTTCGACTAAGAGATCTTGCATAAATCACATAAACATAGGAAAAAGGGGACAGGGGAGTGACCGCCCCCCCCCCACTATAATGGAGGTGGGCGGAACCCGACTTCTTCCCCCCACTCCTCACCATTTAAGGACACTCCCTGTAAACAAACCAACTGTGCAATTACTTGGTTACCCAAATGTTGAGAACACTGACCCCCTGCAGCTGGTCAAAATGAAATAACCATTATGTCAAGCATTATCTACATCAGAATATCCAACATTTTAGTGCAGAATAGGTTATTTTTTCAGTTGTCCCTACTTTGCCTCCCCGCTTCCAAATGCCTTCCTACGCCTATGCGGATGGTTTCCAATTATCCTCCACGAAAGACGTCGAGTGGCAAGACAATCCACCGTATTAAGAGAATGCTGTAAAGACCTTTTCTTTCGATAATTTTATGTACTTTTTTATAGTTTTTTTCTTTTCTTTTCACCAGGAAAGGTGAGTGCTTTCGGAGATACAGAAAACGTGTCAGTAAATTCGATATGGAAATTAATAAATTTTCTGTAGTGTAGATCGAGGAAAGAACGTCTTCGGCGGTTTATGATTCGAAAATAAAAGTTCATCATCATCATCTGGGAGCTAACGCCGACGGGGACGCATAGCCGCATCCATCCTTTGTTTCCACTTATGAGGGTCCCTCATGGCAAACCGCCAGCAGGGACTCGGCCCATCTCGAGCTCCTCACGACAGGTTTGGTCGATCTGCCCAAGCCACGACTTCCTAGGTCGTCCCACAGGCCTCCTCCACCCTGTATTGTCTCGTATAGAGACAACCTGGTGGGCAGGGTCATCCTGTGGGAAAGGAGCCAACTAGCCGTATGGCCTGAGTTAGTGCACATGGATTGTGCATGTAACAGGTCCTGTGCCAGTCTCACAGTGCAACCGTTGGTTGGACACGTGATCCCGCCAACAGTACCCCATGATCCGGCGCAAGAACCTATTACAAAAGGCATCAAGACAAGACTCCAAGGTACATTATAATGTCCAGGTTTGACTTCCGCTTAGCAAAACTGGCATTACCAGGGCCTTGAAGACACGTGGCTGGGTCCTTCTGCACAGGTACCGGTATCTCCAAATACCAGGGCCCCGGGCAAAGAATAGGGCCGGGCCCTTAGGGACACATCCTTTTTAGGTGGGAAACGCCCATTTTTTCCCCTTAAACTTTTATGTTAATATAAACTATGTTACTCGAACTTACAATCAAGAATATGTTACTAATATCATATAACCAAAAGTAGCGCTAGCTTGGCAGAAGATTCAGGACATTTTTTAACAACTTCCTTATTCTTATTTTATCTTTAATAGCAAAATCTTGTTAACGTTAATTGCTATAACGTTGTTTAAGTATAAATACACCCTATAAATTTGCTGAGTTAGTTGTTCTTGGAGTCAAATAAGCGACCTGTAAATTTTTACAGGCCCCGGGATCGTTGCCCCGGCTATCCCCCCCCCCCCCTGTCGGCAGTCCTGCCAAATACTCTTGTCGAGAGAGTTCATGACCCCTGCTGCCAGGCCAATCCGTCTGCTGACTTTCTGGTCTGACTGCCCAGAGTTATGAACTACACTACCAAGGTATGTAAAGCTCTCTGTGACTTTAATGCCCTCGCACGTACCGACCGAACAGGTTCTAGCAATTTCCAAAAGTCCTGGATCTTGGTCTTGGTCTTGGTCCAGGAGACCTCTAGACCCAAGGGCTTCTTGGTCTTGGTCCAGGACCCCTCTAGACCCAAGGGCTTCGTTTCAATACTAAATGTATCCAGAGCCACCACTAAGGTTTCCATAGACTCAGATAGGACAGCATCATCATCAGCAAAGTCAAGGTCTGTAACCTTGATATTGCCCAGCGTTGCTCCACAGTGACTTTGAATAGTAGCTCTGCCCAGTATCCAGTCCATGCAAGTGTTGAAAACTGTTGGTGCAAGGGCACTGCCTTGCCTCACTCCTGAACTAACAGGAAAGAAGCTCGACAGCTCTACAATGACTCGAAGGGCAAGGATGCTGTCTATTGAGGACTTACTAGGAGTGAATCCAGATTGCTCCGGCTTCTGGTGCCTCAGTAGGTGGTCGCTCATACGTCTCAGAAGGATGTGAGCGAAAACCTTGCCTGGTATACTGAGGAGTGTAATGCCTCGGTGATTGCTGCAGTACCATCGGTCCCCCTTCCCCCTCCAGAGAGGGATGACCACACCCCTCAACAGGTCAGGAGGAACGGTACCGCCAGATAGCAGCCAGGACAGCATGTGACCCACGCACCATAGGCTCACCACCAGCCTTTAACAGTTCAGTTGGTATGCCACAGATACCTGCTGCTTTGCCACTCTTCAGCCCCCCTAACTTCAGTAAGGGAGGGTGGATCCTCACTGATGGGTCGGTCTGGCATCGGAATCTTGGCACCCCTTGTATCCAAGTTAACTTTTAGTGGGTCAACCTGGTGCAACTGCTCAAGCCCAATGCTCCCGCATCGCAACTGGATCTGAGACGATCTGGCCACTTACTATGGGAACTGCTGTCACCAGTGAAGAGGGCTTGGAGTCCAGTTTTCTCAGGGCTTGCTATGCAGAACGAAGGTCATTTACAAAGAAATGGCCTTGACCTCCTCTGTAAGACTACTAATAAACTGTTCCTTGTCCCTTCTTAATAGCGACCGAGTTCTACGCACCTGAGATCGGTGCAAATCCCGACCCCTTGTCAGACAAGCCACACAAGCATCTGTAGCATCTAGTGTCTCCTGTGAGATAAATTTCTGTCTTGTTCTCGGGCGTTCCCCAGGCGATTCTTGAGATTCATCAAGCGTTTCACGCTTGAAGGTATCCCACAGAAGTACAGGGTCCGCCAGAAACGTCCAGAGATTGCCTCAGCAAACCCACGGGCACACTCCCCCTCCCTCAGCCTGTCCAAATGAAACACCCTAGGGTGCCCATTGGACCGCTGGGGAGCTTTCAAGTGGACCCGGAGGGTAGCCACAACCAGTCTATGGTCAGTACCACAGAACCCGGCATTCCTATGCACCCTGCAGTTCTGGAAGATCTTCCAACGTATGCTAACGAGTGTCAGCGCTATGCAGAACTGGATGGGTTGGGCTTCACACCTAGGCATTGCAGCTGCCTTACTTCCTGGCTTCACACGGACACCGTTGAATCTCCTATGAAGGAATCGCGCCGAATTTTGTTACTCGTACTTACTGCGCACGTTTACTGCTGCCTACGAATAGCGCCTTGCCTCACGTTGTTACTGGTACTAACGTCTACTGTGCCCAAGATGCGCCGGTTACTTTTGTTCAGGCCAAGCTGCCTCTGAATTGCACACCACCGCCGCGCTTACGTTGTTATTTTTACAGCTCCGAGACGCTCACGTTTAATTGTAAGTTCAGGCCAAGCTATGGATAAAAATATATGGAATTCTTGCTCACTAACTTTCTCTCTACAAAATAATGGAACTCTTATGAACTCACTAATCATGACAGATCCCAAGTAATTATCACCTTATGACATGTTACCTTCTCATAACAAATGTTCTTATTACTCTCTCATTTCTGGCATCTTAGTAAGGTACTGACAAGCAAAATTACCATCCTCCTCCTTACTGGCCTGGTACACTCATATTTCAGCCCTGAAGACGATGTGACGACCTAAGGGACCATGGAGCACCAACAACCATCTATAGAAGCATATTGGGAGCTTGCCACCAGACGCGCCATCAGCCATCAGTGCATAAGACGTTGCAGACAGCTCGAGGATGATCCGTTTGCGTGGCCGAGCGGTATGTCAGCAGTATGCAGAACCGGATGGGTTGGGCTTCACACCTAGGCATTGCAGCTGCCTTACTTCCTGGCTTCGCACCTTCCTTGCCAGCCCAAGACTTTCTCTTCCGGCGACCAGCCCTTCGTCACGCCCGGAAGAATGGACACCCAAAGAATAGGGTACGAGGCACCTCCGCCAGCAGGACAAGGAGTCGCTGGATATGAGGACGTCTCGTCAGGCAGAGAGGGAGAGAGCACCAGAGGCACACCAAGACCTAGCAGGAGTCACAGGGCAGGAGGACACTCTCCTCGCCCTCCGCCCTCGGGGCGCGGGGTCACTCTCAGAGGTAACACCTTTACCTCTCAATAAACCAGCAAGACAAGACCCCCTTTAATTCACCACCACGTCCACGCTCTCCAACTCTTATGTTGACAACGAGTATGTGGTCGATCTCCTTGGCTGCATTACCCTCATCGCTGTACCACCATGTGGGTCTGAGGGCTGATACCAGGAGCCGGAAATCCTCAATTTCTGGAACCTTGCAAAGTCCGGAAAAGGAGGCAATTCTCACTACCGGCATCAGCTTCCGAACCATGGAAACCGCCAACTCGATCAAAAAAAGATCTAAGTAAAAGTTGTAGAGAGAGAATCATGTAAGGTAAACAGTAAAAATTTTAAAAAATAAATCAAACATACCGCCACTATGTTCGAATGTGTGAGATCCATTGGCATATCCCCTCGTGTGCTAATACGCATGAAAAGAATTGACAAGTATTTCTTAACTGTACGTATACATAGATATAATTGATAAGTATTTCTTAACTGTCCGTATACATAGATATGAATGACTGAGGATTTGTATTATGAAAATATTTCCCATTGTTCAACCACCGTTTCGAATGCTCTCAAAAGGTAAACAAACCAACGTGATTTCTCTTTCGTAGGTCGAGGAAATTTCAGATTATTATCTCATTTCGCTCAAGTAATTAAGAGGTATTTCCAAAAAGCGAAAGCTAGAGTAGGTGTAGAAGAAACAAACTGATAACTACGATTAACATGAGTGACTTTTTATTTATTTATTGATTAGGCTGAAGATCCTTAAGAAGAAACAAACTGATAACTACGATGAACTTGAGTTTTTTTTTTATTTAATTAGGATGAAGATCCTGTTGACAAGTGGCGAAAAAACATCAAATGTAACATAATAATATACCAAATAGTTACCATTACCATGTGAGTTATAAATTGATTATAGTCGCCAGCCTGTCAACCTGCTATTAATGATCACCATTCTATCAAGCGAATCTTCACAGTAAAATAACAGAATAATGCTATACCTCACTTTCAGACTACGCAGCATTGATGCAAGCCGCTTCATGATAAGGAACCTAATCAAATCTATACATTTGAATCTTAACTTTATTGAGAAGATAGACACATGCTAATCCAAGCCAATTGATGATTATATTTGGTGATATGTGAGTCCATAATTCTCTTTCTCTCGTGCAGAACGCACTGATTATGCAGTTTTACGTGTGTGAATGCTTCTTCAGCGCCAACCTTTTCATCAAGGAATACAAAATGCACGTGACCTTTCATGGAAGAGACCGATTCCTAAGGGAGTATGGAGAGGTAGGCAGAGTAGAGGATTTTTTAGGACCCAAGGCCAGTGGACCGGGTTTGAGATAAACAGATGATTTAGACTGAAGGCCCTGTCGCACTAGCACTTTTTCCGTCAATTTCTGGGGTTCCGTCTGAATTTGCAGGATTGTCTACAGACGGAGCCCCTCTCAGACCAAGACGGTCACGACAGTTTCCGTCTGACTAATTCCTCTGTTGATCTTGTGCTATTAAAAAGATGGATAGGATGAGTGAATGTAAACATAAGCTAATATTTTAGAACATTCGTATATACAATGTACATCATTATATTTCTTTAAAATAACGTAATATGTATGAGAATGTTCGTGTGATTCCCAGGACCTCTCTGCGATAGCGCCATGTTTGTTTATTCGGAAACACAAAAAATTGACGGAAAAAGTCCTAGTGTGATAGGGCCTTTAGAGATGTAAGCATGCATAGCCTTGACTATGAGTAAGTGTTTATAGATTTTGCTATTTATTACAAAAGTTGTGAGTTGCTGTTACTAATTGATATGATATCACTGGATTGTGCTTGATGTTTATTGTCCAAGTTTAATAGTTTTTAGTTTAGTGAAGATATTGGTAGAATAGTGGTACCATTGTGATTTGTTTAATGTTTTAGCAACCATATCAGGTGTTGATAGTTCTTCTGGCTCAGAAAATTGGTTTCAGGACAAAGATTGTCCAAATACTGTTAGATTATATTCATACTTGGCATCAAGGAATATGATAACAAAGTGTAATACAATTGTTGAATAAGTATTGGCTGTTTTTCAACTGATATTTTTTTTGAGAATTAATCACTTTATTGATTTCTTATAGTGATCATGAAAATCACATTGTCATATGCTGCAACTATACATTAAGTATATAACTAATGTGAATTTCATCACTCAATTTGTAGAGTTCATGCAATGTTTATGGTGAATGGCATAATTGCCAGATACTTAAGGAACACTAGAATATGGCAGAAAGTAAATGCTAAATATTTGTAACCCAGAATATTGCTGGTTGCCCCTTCTTGTGCACATTACATGACATGACTACACACACAAGGTCTTTCTTCTCTGAACAATCGTTTTTCATTTTGTATGGGAAACATTATAGCATTGAGACAAATAAAAAAAACAAGACTTAGGATATAGGAAGTTAGATATTTTTTACCTCTGATTTGGTACTTATATAGCCATTTTCTCTAATCCAATCACTGACGTACATTATGCAATTTAAAGATTTATTATGAACAGGCATTATGGTCTTTCTTTTTTCAATTTGAAATATTTAATGGAAAATGTATATTATGCTTTACAAGCCTAGTAATCATTTGAATTCTTTTATGTCTATTATTCAGAAATTTGTTTGATTATCTTCAGGTCCTGAAGATGAAAGGTTGCAGAAATCCCGAAGATCTTGTTCAGGAGGTTAGTTTCTCCTTCCCAGTACCTTGTCTTTTAATGTTGTTTTCTTTTGTTAGCTCTTCTTAGTTAACTGATTAATTGCGTTTCGTAGTATATTTATTTTTTGGAGTACTTTTTCCTTTATTCATTCGCTTTCTTTTTTTATATAATGGTTGAATAATCGTTCCATATCACAAATTTGCCATTAACCATGTTCTTAGCAGATTCTGTGAATTTTGAGATGTACCTAAGGAAGTAGAATCAGAAACATGATACTTTATGCAGGCATTCTATAGATATTCTTCTTTTTGGAAAATATCTTACTTTATGATTAATTCCATTTTTGCAATGCAGTTAGAGGAGGAAGTCTTACGGCGACAGAAGTTACAAGAGGAAAGTTGGAGACGGAGGCAGCTGGTGGCCAGTCAATACACGCAGCTCAATCCACACATCTTTACTTTGCAGGTAGGTAGAAATTGACTGCAGATGAAGTAGGAAAGTTTCTCCCTTTCTCCATCTTGTTTTCACAATTGTATTGTTCATCTTTCTACCTCTGTCAGTTTCTCTATGCCTCTCTTTTTATTTTCTTTTTTCTCTTTATTTATTCTCTTTTTCTCTTTCTCACTGTCTCTCTTTCTTTTTCTCACTGCCTCTTTGCTGCTCTTTTTCCCTTTCTTTTTGTACTTTACCTCATCCTCTTCATTTCATTTCTTTGTCCCTTTTCTCTCTTTCTTTCTCTTTCCCCATCTCTCTCTGTTTTTTCCTTTCACTTCTGTCCATTTCTGTGACTACCTCCCT
>NC_091576.1:5087143-5089643 GCF_042767895.1 Penaeus vannamei
CTTTCATTGTCATAGCATTTCTAGTTACAAAAACAGTAATAAAGCACGAAGGGAGTCTAAAATAGCCTGCAGTTGAGAGGGTGACAGAGTGAAGATCTCAGTGTATAGCAGGCTGAGAACAGGCAGGTGAGGAGTCTCTTTAGAAGTGGAGTTGGTATGGCATGTACATACACTTCTTGTACCATTCCTTGTGAGGCGGGCATTAGTCTCACTAAGCTTAGTCTTTTCTTCTGCTGACAGTCTCCTTGCTTCCTATATCCTTTGCCTACTTCCTTATGTCGGCCACCATTTGCACAGACTGCCTGATCCTCCAACCTGACCTGGCCTCCCTTCACTTCCACTCACCTGTCTTCACCTGCCCTGTGTTTACTGCAGTGCTTCCCCTTTCTCCCACTGAGACTACTTCCTCTCCCTTTCCTGCTCAAACCTGAAGTTGAAATCCAGGAAGATTTGAGAGTGTTCTCATTTTCAATAAATTTTGTGCATGTTATATATATTGGCCAGAAGCAGTGACACTCTAATTATGCTATTATTAATGCATTTAATTGGTAAAACATAACTCTTGATTAGTTATGATGATATAAAATTGTATGGAAATAAAACCACAAAATAGAGTTGGTGGTAGTGAGTGGTAGTGAGGCTGTAGTTGTACGTTGTGTTTATGTTAGAGGTGAAATACTTGTGGACGATCTTGGTGGTTACTCTAACTCGTGATAAGGGCCAAAGTGCCATCTCAGCATCCATACAACCGAACAATCAGGCCTCTGTCTAGATGGCCCTGGCACCCCTAGGTCTAAAATTCCTTAAGTCAGTTCGGGTTGAAGCATCATTGAGTGAAGGTGAATCGGTGTTGACTCCTGGAACTCATTTGAAGAATACGGCGTGATTAGCCGTAAAAAAACTAGCTTAACTAACTAGAAATTAATTCTAGTAATAGTGTGAAGTTAGCTGTAGATTCCAGGGATTTCCAGGATTTCGGGGAAAAGACGAACATGACGGAGAGCAAAGTACCAGCGTCTCGGTGCTTCTCGTGGAAGAGCAGAGTGCTCCGTATCCCAACTTTGAGCGATTAGAGCAAAACGACCCTCTACCATTTTAATAGTTTTGGGGATTACCTCCCCCTCGTACGTTATAACTCTCTGGGTCGTCATTGCATTAACATCCACGTTTCTTGCAGGAATAACATGTTCATTGTATGTTGTCCTTTCTCCCTTTTCGATCTCCCTTGGTACATCGAATACAGTAACATTTGTGAATTTGCCAAAAAAAAAGAAAAAAAAAAAAAAAACTTAAGCGTTTTCAAGGGTCCATTTTTAGGGACTTAGAAACCAGCGATAATTATCCCCATGTGTGCGAAGCTTTGTCTCCGTCAAGTGTGCAGCTGAATCTTTTTTTTTCCCTGCATTCTCTCCGGGTTCATCTTCCCAAAACTGCTCGTCCTTATAAAAACAAACGGCTGCACATATGGGTCGCCTCTTGCGTCTCACAGCACACCTGGGAGTGCGCAGAGGGTCTTTTTGGCTTTTGATTTTAATGCTACTCCGAGACTCTTTTCATCCACCTGCGCTAAGGGCCTCTCGTTCTTATTCGGTGGCAAGCGGTGGTCTTACGTTCACATCGGATGGCAGCAAGCCTCCCAACCTCGAACATATACGTGTATATATATATATATATATATATATATATATATATATATATATATATATATGTGTGTGTGTGTGTGTGTGTGTGTGTGTGTGTGTGTGTGTGTGTGTGTGTGTGTGTGTGTGTGTGTGTGTGTGTGTAACACAGTCACACACACGAACGCACACATATGTATAAATAAATAAATATATATACACATACACACACACACATGAAGTAAAGCGGATATTAGTAACAAGGGAAAACGTTAATTGCGTAAGACGATTGGACGAAATGGAGAGTATCTGGCTGAGAAAGGAAGAGGAATATTGTTTAAGGCAAACAGGCAAAAGAGCCATCATGAAACGATCAGTGAATGATTCGGGTAGAGATGGCTGTTGGAGAAATAGGAGGAGGAGAATCAGGGGAAAAGGGGGACTGGGGCAGGCAGTGAAGTGTCAGGAAGAATGTCAGGAGGAGAGGGATCCAAAGGACACTGTTGCGACAGAAGGGGTATCAGTGGTCGGAGCCATGGCCAAAGGAGAGAGGCATGGGGCGGGAAATCAATAAATCAAATTCAGGCAGACTAGTTGACGAAGGGGCGAGCCTTAAAGCCACTAATAGGGATGTAAACAATCTTAATTATTTGCTATGGTGAGCCTGAAGTAAGTGGGGATGGAAACGGTCCGCCTCGAGGGTCTCCATAAGGTCAAGGTCATCAACCAAGGGAATGCCTATGGCTCCCGAAGGCCGTATATAACTGACACAAAGCCAGCCCTTCGTCCTTTCTTCATCCCCCCAAAAAAGGGAGATGAAGAAAAGAAGGAACATGAAAAGGGGAGAAGGAAAACGCCATGCAACGAGCAAGGGATTGGGG
>NC_091576.1:5094643-5107143 GCF_042767895.1 Penaeus vannamei
GTAAAACTGGAATTAGGGATTACGGTACAAATAGAAGAACACTCATCAATGAACGACCTCTGTTAACGTTTCAACGCCAACTGTCCACCAAGGCAGATTTCTACGGAAATTCGTCTGCAAAACGGAAACAAAAGACGACGGAAGGATGGTGCCGTAACTACGGATTTTTTTTTCCGAAGGCTGTCTTTAATTTTTTATGATTACAGATTGTTTGATGGAAATTAAAAGTATTTAAAGCAACGATGAAATATTTTCTCTTGTTCATATAAATCAAACATAAAAATTCCTTAAACCATCTTCGTATGTACTGATAAGATGTAGCAGACCGGATGTCCTCACGGCGGAAATTTCACTCGATGCGGCTTCAGCTGGGTCTTCCAGCAGAGCATCACCAAAGGCAGACACAGTCCCATAGAGTGACTTAACCTCCAGCCCTGCAATACACTCACTATGAATAGTCGTGTACATTTTGGATAAATCAATTTTACTGGTTCAGTGTCACGTTTTCTCAAGTTATACATCTAATACATTTACTATAAAGAGATGCGGGTACAATTTATGCTGTTGAATGGTTGTTACATTTCATTTGCATTTGTTATATATGGCAGTGCACTAAACAAGAAAGTAATGCAAGGAATTCTATAATCAATACATGACCCTAGGCACTCTAACTATATAATCTAATGTCCATCCGTTTACGATAGTGTATGGTTCAAATATATTATTTATATTCGTTTTCTGTATCAAGTAATGTATAGAAAACGGCGGAAACGGTGTTTAGGATAAGCCTTCAGCCGCTGTTCACCCCACACGGATGAAGTGAGCAACTAAAGCATCTTCCACTGCACTGTAAGTCTAAGTACTCATGAGTTCGAGAATCCTCACAGATCGTTTTCATTTACCAAGTTATTTGTAATTTGCTTTGGTTCTGTTTTATATTTATCAACGCTGACACAACATGCAGCGTTTTAAGCAGGGATACGGTTTGTCATGAATTCTTACTCCAAGGCCAAGAACTTCACTGTTCGCGGTATATTACGTCTTGTAAAGCATGGATAGTGTTGCCAAATACAAGTACTTTCCGCAAGAAACATTTTAAATCAAAATATATAACCTGACATCTTCATAAAGTATAATATTTTCTCCGAGATGTATATACTGTGCCCCTAAAACTGTGATACCGGTTGGTAACTCTGATACTCTGACGCGCAATACAAATGGACATTGCCTGATAAAAATGCTACTATCACTGTTCCTAAATATACAGTTTTCTGAAGTTGCAAATAAAAGTCAGTGATTATGATATTAACAAGAATATTAGAAATGTTAAAAATGGTTCGATTTTCAATAAGTGTTGGCTGGTATATCATTTTCCAGACAATAGTGACAATAACACTAATGACAAAGATACAAATAATATGATTAATGATAAGCATAATAATAATTGATATAATGGTAATTATTACTCAGACTTTTCTATCTGAAATATTCGGCATTTCTTGAACAGTTGGTATATCCTCTATTTAGAGACTTAGAATTTATAAAAGATCAATTGTTTGTGATATGACGATTTCAGTTTTATATCAAAAACTTTTTCATTCCCATAATCTTCTTTCTCTGCTTTCATTTGCAGTAAATTTAAATTGCTCAAGATATATTAATATGGAATTCACAGAAACAGAAACCGTAAAAATTAATTCCTCAGATATATATATATATATATATATATATATATATATATATATATATATAAATATATAATATATATATATATATTTATATATATATATAAGTATACACACATACATATATATATTTACACACACATATGTGTATAAATATATGATTATACACACATACATATATTTTATAGATAGAAGGATGTGTGTGTGTGTGTGAGTATTTTGTCTTGTGTTTATTCAGAAGTGGGCAAGAACTGAGCATTATAAAGGCTGTCTGTCTCTCGCCCTCTCTTTCTCTATCTATCTATCTATCTGTATCTCTTTCTTTCTCTCTCTCTCTCGCTATCATTTTAACTCTAAAAGATTTAACAAAGTCCCATGGTTCTGGTGGGCTTCTATTTCAACCCATAAGAGATTCATTGGCAGTTATTGCATTTTAGATGATGATGAATATAAATTCTTTTGTTACCCCCCCCCCCTCAGTCCCTTACTCGTTGGGGGTGGGGGTGGGGGGTGGGGGGCTTAGAAGACTGAGACTGAGGCCCAGTGTAGGGGATCACCCTTACCATGGACCTCAACCCCTCGCCTCAACTAATTTTGCGCGGTCGTTTCTTCTCTCCCTCTTTCCGTTTCCTTCCTCTTCTTCTTCCTCCTCTCCACCTCTTCTGTCCACATCCGAACGTGTGAGAACCGTGGTGAAAGGGTGAACGGCCTTCGTACTCCGTTTGCTCTTTGCTTTTTACCCTTTTCACTACCATACTCACCCACAGCGCCCTACAGAGACCCACACACGAACCATTGTAGTGCAGTCTCTAGTACTGAACATGGCGGACGGCAAATGGATCTCAAATAGAAATGCAGAAACTACGAAATTTCTCAGCAACGGTCGCCTCTGAGAGTTTTTTTTTTAAAGAAAGTATGACCACATATCCCCAGCTTATAAACAACAATAGTGTTTAAGAGTAGAAGATAAATGTTCATGGGCATTTTAGCTTGTAAGATCTTGAAATATCCAAATACCTGACTGGCAGTTTAACATTTTACTGTTAACGAAGTAAGTGGTACAACTAAGAGACAGAGTAACTATCTGTTTGTTCCACGAATCTACACTAATTCTGGAATGAAAATGCTGACGGTGTCTGTCATTCCACGTCAGGTCAGGGATACACGCTCCATGTCCACTTTAAAGACAAATTAAAGATATGTCATTTATCAGAACTGATTCTTGCTGCCAATTACCAATTTCAAGTGAATAGGTCGTTTTTGCTTTAATGCTGGCACCTTTGCAATATCTTAGATGTTAATATTATAACTCAATATATCTTTTATATGTATGATATTTATTATACTGAAATTTGAAAATATAATGTATAATATATACAGAATAATTTCTGTAATTTATGTATTATAAAATCATATTGTAAACCTATGAAATGAATAACCAATGTGGAATGGAAACAACGATTGCTATTATTGTTATCATAATTCTCTCTCTCTCTCTCTCTCTCTCTCTCTCTCTCTCTCTCTCTCTCTCTCTCTCTCTCTCTCTTTCTCTTTCTCTTTCTCTTTCTCTCTCTCTCTTTCTTTCTCTTTCACTTTCTCTTTCTCTCTCTCTCCTTCTCTCTCTCTCTCTCTCTCTCTCTCTCTCCATTTTTATTCTTATTCTCATTTTCCTTTTAAATCGCTGTTACTAACATTATTTTTTTCAATTATATTTACTATTGTGATGAAAATCACACTCAATTACCAATATGACTATTGTCAGTTATCATCGCACTTATTATCATTCCTTCAACCTACAACCTACAATTATTATCATTACGATAATCAGTCTACCACGCTGGCGGTCAACGGAGCTCCTTTCGTGCAAAAAGCGAGGGAAAAATTGCCCGCCATCACTCAAAACAAACCCGTACAGAGGTTTCCCTTCCTTGCAATGTCACTCACTTACAAGACAGAGGCTTGGCTAGATGCATAGCGTTATTGTCAAAAAGATTGTTATTGTCATAGCGTTATTGTCAAAAAGATTGTTATTGTCATAGCGTTATTGTCAAAAAGATTGTTATTGTCAAAAAGATTGTTATTGTCATAGCGTTATTGTCAAAAAGATTGTTATTGTCAAAAGGATTGTTATTGTCAAAAAGATTGTTATTGTCAAAAAGATTGTTATTGTCATAGCGTTATTGTCAAAAAGATTGTTATTGTCATAGCGTTATTGTCAAAGAGATTGTTATTGTCATAGCGTTATTGTCAAAAAGATTGTTATTGTCATAGCGTTATTGTCAAAAAGATTGTTATTGTCATAGCGTTATTGTCAAAAAGATTGTTATTGTCATAGCGTTATTGTCAAAAAGATTGTTATTGTCATAGCGTTATTGTCAAAAAGATTGTTTTTGTCAAAAAGATTGTTATTGTCATAGCGTTATTGTCAAAAAGATTGTTATTGTCGTAGCGTTATTGTCAAAAAGATTGTTATTGTCATAGCGTTATTGTCCAAAAGATTGTTATTGTCATAGCGTTATTGTCAAAAAGATTGTTTTTGTCAAAAAGATTGTTATTGTCATAGCGTTATTGTCAAAAAGATTGTTATTGTCATAGCGTTATTGTCAAAAAGATTGTTATTGTCATAGCGTTATTGTCAAAAAGATAGTTATTGTCATAGCGTTGTCAAAAAGATTGTTATTGTCATAGCGTTATTGTCAAAAAGATTGTTATTGTCATAGCGTTATTGTCAAAAAGATTGTTATTGTCATAGCGTTATTGTCAAAAAGATTGTTATTGTCATAGCGTTATTGTCAAAAAGATTGTTATTGTCATAGCGTTATTGTCATAGCGTTATTGTCAAAAAGATTGTTATTGTCATAGCGTTATTGTCAAAAAGGTTATTATTGTCATAGCGTTATTGTCAAAAAGATTGTTGTTGTCATAGCGTTATTGTCAAAAAGATTGTTATTGTCATAGCGTTATTGTCAAAAAGATTGTTATTGTCATAGCGTTATTGTCAAAAAGATTGTTATTGTCAAAAAGATTGTTATTGTCATAGCGTTATTGTCAAAAAGATTGTTATTGTCAAAAGGATTGTTATTGTCATAGCGTTATTGTCAAAAAGATTGTTATTGTCAAAAGGATTGTTATTGTCATAGCGTTATTGTCAAAAAGATTGTTATTGTCAAAAAGATTGTTATTGTCATAGCGTTATTGTCAAAAAGATTGTTATTGTCAAAAAGATTGTTATTGTCATAGCGTTATTGTCAAAAAGATTGTTGTTGTCATAGCGTTATTGTCAAAAAGATTGTTATTGTCAAAAAGATTGTTATTGTCATAGCGTTATTGTCAAAAAGATTGTTATTGTCATAGCGTTATTGTCCAAAAGATTGTTATTGTCATAGCGTTATTGTCAAAAAGATTGTTATTGTCAAAAAGATTGTTATTGTCATAGCGTTATTGTCAAAAAGATTGTTATTGTCAAAAAGATTGTTATTGTCATAGCGTTATTGTCAAAAAGATTGTTATTGTCAAAAGGATTGTTATTGTCATAGCGTTATTGTCAAAAAGATTGTTATTGTCAAAAAGATTGTTATTGTCATAGCGTTATTGTCAAAAAGATTGTTATTGTCATAGCGTTATTGTCAAAAAGATTGTTGTTGTCATAGCGTTATTGTCAAAAAGATTGTTATTGTCATAGCGTTATTGTCAAAAAGATTGTTATTGTCATAGCGTTATTGTCAAAAAGATTGTTGTTGTCATAGCGTTATTGTCAAAAAGATTGTTATTGTCATAGCGTTATTGTCAAAAAGATTGTTATTGTCATAGCGTTATTGTCAAAAAGATTGTTATTGTCATAGCGTTATTGTCAAAAAGATTGTTATTGTCATAGCGTTATTGTCAAAAAGATTGTTATTGTCAAAAAGATTGTTATTGTCATAGCGTTATTGTCAAAAAGATTGTTGTTGTCATAGCGTTATTGTCAAAAAGATTGTTATTGTCATAGCGTTATTGTCAAAAAGATTGTTGTTGTCATAGCGTTATTGTCAAAAAGATTGTTATTGTCATAGCGTTATTGTCAAAAAGATTGTTATTGTCAAAAAGATTGTTATTGTCATAGCGTTATTGTCAAAAAGATTGTTGTTGTCATAGCGTTATTGTCCAAAAGATTGTTATTGTCATAGCGTTATTGTCAAAAAGATTGTTATTGTCATAGCGTTATTGTCAAAAAGATTGTTATTGTCATAGCGTTATTGTCAAAAAGATTGTTATTGTCATAGCGTTATTGTCAAAAAGATTGTTATTGTCATAGCGTTATTGTCAAAAAGATTGTTATTGTCAAAAAGATTGTTATTGTCATAGCGTTATTGTCAAAAAGATTGTTGTTGTCATAGCGTTATTGTCCAAAAGATTGTTATTGTCATAGCGTTATTGTCAAAAAGATTGTTATTGTCATAGCGTTATTGTCCAAAAGATTGTTATTGTCATAGCGTTATTGTCAAAAAGATTGTTATTGTCATAGCGTTATTGTCAAAAAGATTGTTATTGTCATAGCGTTATTGTCAAAAAGATTGTTATTGTCATAGCGTTATTGTCAAAAAGATTGTTATTGTCATAGCGTTATTGTCAAAAAGATTGTTATTGTCATAGCGTTATTGTCGAATCGCCAGCAACATGGCAACGATAGCTCCTATCTCAATAATAATATAATGATAATAATATAATGATAATATAATAATATGATAACAATATGATAATATAATGATAATATAATAATAATATAATAATAACAATAATAATAATATAATGATAACAATAATAATAATATATAATAATATAATAATATAATGATAATATAATAATATAATGATAATATAATAATAATATAATAATAATATAATAATAATAATATATAATAATATAATAATAATATAATAATAATATAATGATAATATAATAATAATATCATAATAATATAATAATAATAATATATAATAATATAATAATAATATAATAACAATATAATAATAATATAGTAATAATATAATAATAATATAATAATAATAATAATAATATAATATAATAATAACAACAACAATAATAATGTAATAATGATATAATAATAATATATAATAATATAATAATAATATAATAATAACATTAACAATAATATTATGATAATAATATAATAACAATATAATGATAATATAACAATAACAATAATAATATAATAACAATAACAATAATAATATAATAATATAATAATATAATAATAATATAATAATAACAATAACAATAATACTATAATAATAACAATAACAATAATAATATAATAATAATAACAATAATAATAATATAATAATAACAATAACAATAATAATATAATAATAACAATAACATGGCAACAATAGCTCCTCAAGTGACCCAGAGTTCGGGTTTTTTCCCCCCGCGAAACCAGGTCAACCGCCGTGACCTTCATCCTCGAGTGGAGGTCACGATGGCTGACCTGGCTGGCCGGCGGGAAAGGTCAAGCGATCCCTCAGGTACTAATGATGATAATGACTATCTATAATGATGATGATATTTATAATAATTATAGTATTGACAATAATGATAACAATGATCTTAATATTGATAAAGATTATAATTATGATGAGAATGATAATAACATTATCGATAATAACGATAATGATGATGATAGTGATTATAATGAAGATAATACCGATTATAATGATAATAACAATGGTGATGTTCATGATAACTTTGATAATGATTATACTAATGCTAATAGCAAAAAAATATTCATTAATAATAAAGAGGATAAGCATACCAATAGTAATAATACTAACGGTAATAATGATAATAGAAATATTAATAGTATTATCCTCATCATCATCATTATTGTTATTATTATTATTATTATTATTATCATTATTGTTATTGTTATTATTATTATTATTATTATTATCATTATTATCATCATCATTATTATTATTATTATTATTATTATTATTATTATTATTATTATTATTATTATTATTATTATTATTATTATTATTATTATTATCATCATCATTATTATTATTATCAATGATGATGATAATGTTAATGAAAACCGTAATAATAGAAACGATAATAATAATAATGATAATTATGATGATGATAATGATAATAATAGTGATGATCATAATAATAATGATAATAACTGGTGATAATGATAATAGTTATAATAATGATAATAACTGGTGATAATGATAATAGTTATAATAATGATAATAATAGTAATAATGATAATAATAGTAATAATGATAATAATAGTAATAATGATAATAATAGTAATAATGATAATAATAGTAATAATGATAATAATAGTAATAATGATAATAATAATAATAGTTATAATAATAATGATAATGATAGTAATAATGATAATAATAATAATAGTAATAATAATAATAACAATGATAGTAATAATGATAGTAATAGTAATAATGATAATAATGATAACAATAATGATGATAATAATATTAATAATAATAATAATAGCAACAACAACAACAACAATAATAATAAAAAACGATAATAATAAGCGATAGAAAAGATATTGACAACACTTAACACTAATAAAAATGGCAAGCGGGAACCGTGGAAATTTGATAAAAAATTTGATAAAAAAAAAAAAAAACAATAACTGGTCATGAGAACAAGGCTAAGGAATTTACATTTGATAAAAAAAAAAAAAAGCAATAACTGGTCATGAGAACAAGGCTAAGGAATTTACTGCTGACTTCAAATTATATAAGAAGTATATTAGAAATATTTTAATTTCATTCGGTAAACGTATTCGGTAAAAGTTTTTTTTTAACTCTTAATTCATCAAATAATGTCTGAGATTTCCAGAGCTTTTTGAGATCCTTAAAATCACACGATTTAATTCACATAAACGATAAAAGCGCCAAAAATAACTGGACTTCGATAGATAAATTTTTTTTCGGTGATTTCGAAGCGGGACTCATATAATAATAATATAATAATATAATATAAAGATATAATAATAATATAATAATATAATATAATATAATGATATAATAATAATATAATAATAATATAATAATAACAATAGCAATAATAATATAATAATAACAATAACAATAATAATATAATACAATAATAATATAATAATAATAATAATAATATGATAATAATATAATAATATGATAATAACAATAACAATAATATAATATGATAATAATATAATAATTGTGTCCGATTGATTGATTATTATTATTATTGATTATTATTGATTGATTGATTGATTACTGCAGAGCAATACATGTGCAATGAGATGCGTTTACAATATTACTAGAAGTTAATAGCACGAGTAGGATCCACTAATGGTCACGTGTCCGATTCTTGTAGCCATTTGTTGACTTCGTTTCCCCTGCAATGCGATGTTATCCTAAATCAAAGCATAATATGGATTGTAAAGAAAATAATATGGATTGTAGTCAAGAAAAAGCCAAAAAGAAGCGTCTGGAATAGATAAATGTGAGACATGGTGGGCTGTCTTGTGAACGTTTCTGCTTTAAGGAGAAAAGGTAGTAAATACGAACGTTTCCTCATGGCGACAGACCTTCATAATACGAGAATTTCATTAAAAAAATAAATAAATAATTAGAAAGGTAAAAACTACTGCCAAGAAAGAGAATTTCATTAAGGTAAAAAAATAATAATTAGAAAGGTAAAAACTACTGCCAAGAAAGAGAATTTCATTAAGGTAAAAAAAAATAATAAATAGAAAGGTAAAAACTACTGGCAAGAAAGAGAATTTCATTAAGGTAAAACAATAATAATTAGAAAGGTAAAAAACTACTGCCAAGAAAGAGAATTTCATTAAGGTAAAACAATAATAATTAGAAAGGTAAAAACTACTGCCAAGAAAGAGAATTTCATTAAGGTAAAAAAAAGAGAATTTCATTAAGGTAAAAAAATAATAATTAGAAAGGTAAAAACTACTGCCAAGAAAGAGAATTTCATTAAGGTAAAAAAAATAATAATTAGAAAGGTAAAAACTACTGCCAAGAAAGAGAATTTCATTAAGGTAAAAAAATAATAATTAGAAAGGTAAAAACTACTGCCAAGAAAGAGAATTTCATTAAGGTAAAAAAAATAATAATTAGAAAGGTAAAAACTACTGCCAAGAAAGAGAATTTCATTAAGGTAAAAAAATAATAATTAGAAAGGTAAAAACTACTGCCAAGAAAGAGAATTTCATTAAGGTAAAAAAATAATAAATAGAAAGGTAAAAACTACTGCCAAGAAAGAGAATTTCATTAAGGTAAAACAATAATAATTAGAAAGGTAAAAACTGCTGCCAAGAATGAGAATTTCATTAAGGTAAAAAAAAATAATAATTAGAAAGGTAAAAACTACTGCCAAGAAAGAGAATTTCATTAAGGTAAAACAATAATAATTAGAAAGGTAAAAACTACTGCCAAGAAAGAGAATTTCATTAAGGTAAAACAATAATAATTAGAAAGGTAAAAACTACTGCCAAGAAAGAGAATTTCATTAAGGTAAAAAAAATAATAATTAGAAAGGTAAAAACTACTGCCAAGAAAGAGAATTTCATTAAGGTAAAACAATAATAATTAGAAAGGTAAAAACTACTGCCAAGAAAGAGAATTTCATTAAGGTAAAAAAAATAATAATTAGAAAGGTAAAAACTACTGCCAAGAAAGAGAATTTCATTAAGGTAAAACAATAATAATTAGAAAGGTAAAAACTACTGCCAAGAAAGAGAATTTCATTAAGGTAAAACAATTAATAATTAGAAAGGTAAAAACTACTGCCAAGAAAGAGAATTTCATTAAGGTAAAACAATTTATAATTAGAAAGGTAAAAACTACTGCCAAGAACGAGAATTTCATTAAGGTAAAACAATTAATAATTAGAAAGGTAAAAACTACTGCCAAGAAAGAGAATTCCATTAAGGTAAAAAAAATAATAATTAGAAAGGTAAAAACAACTGCCAAGAAAGAGAATTTCATTAAGGTAAAACAATAATAATTAGAAAGGTAAAAACTACTGCCAAGAAAGAGAATTTCATTAAGGTAAAAAAATAATAATTAGAAAGGTAAAAACTACTGCCAAGAAAGAGAATTTCATTAAGGTAAAACAATAATAATTAGAAAGGTAAAAACTACTGCCAAGAAAGAGAATTTCATTAAGGTAAAAAAAATAATAATTAGAAAGGTAAAAACTACTGCCAAGAAAGAGAATTTCATTAAGGTAAAAAAAATAATAATTAGAAAGGTAAAAACTACTGCCAAGAAAGAGAATTTCATTAAGGTAAAACAATAATAATTAGAAAGGTAAAAACTACTGCCAAGAAAGAGAATTTCATTAAGGTAAAACAATAATAATTAGAAAGGTAAAAACTACTGCCAAGAAAGAGAATTTCATTAAGGTAAAACAATAATAATTAGAAAGGTAAAAACTACTGCCAAGAAAGAGAATTTCATTAAGGTAAAAAATAATAATTAGAAAGGTAAAAACTACTGCCAAGAAAGAGAATTTCATTAAGGTAAAAAAATAATAATTAGAAAGGTAAAAACTACTGCCAAGAAAGAGAATTTCATTAAGGTAAAACAATAATAATTAGAAAGGTAAAAACTACTGCCAAGAAAGAGAATTTCATTAAGGTAAAACAATTAATAATTAGAAAGGTAAAAACTACTGCCAAGAAAGAGAATTTCATTAAGGTAAAACAATTTATAATTAGAAAGGTAAAAACTACTGCCAAGAACGAGAATTTCATTAAGGTAAAACAATTAATAATTAGAAAGGTAAAAACTACTGCCAAGAAAGAGAATTCCATTAAGGTAAAAAAATAATAATTAGAAAGGTAAAAACAACTGCCAAGAAAGAGAATTTCATTAAGGTAAAACAATAATAATTAGAAAGGTAAAAACTACTGCCAAGAAAGAGAATTTCATTAAGGTAAAAAAATAATAATTAGAAAGGTAAAAACTACTGCCAAGAAAGAGAATTTCATTAAGGTAAAACAATAATAATTAGAAAGGTAAAAACTACTGCCAAGAAAGAGAATTTCATTAAGGTAAAAAAAATAATAATTAGAAAGGTAAAAACTACTGCCAAGAAAGAGAATTTCATTAAGGTAAAAAAAATAATAATTAGAAAGGTAAAAACTACTGCCAAGAAAGAGAATTTCATTAAGGTAAAACAATAATAATTAGAAAGGTAAAAACTACTGCCAAGAAAGAGAATTTCATTAAGGTAAAACAATAATAATTAGAAAGGTAAAAACTACTGCCAAGAAAGAGAATTTCATTAAGGTAAAACAATAATAATTAGAAAGGTAAAAACTACTGCCAAGAAAGAGAATTTCATTAAGGTAAAAAATAATAATTAGAAAGGTAAAAACTACTGCCAAGAAAGAGAATTTCATTAAGGTAAAAAAATAATAATTAGAAAGGTAAAAACTACTGCCAAGAAAGAGAATTTCATTAAGGTAAAAAAATAATAATTAGAAAGGTAAAAACTACTGCCAAGAAAGAGAATTTCATTAAGGTAAAACAATAATAATTAGAAAGGTAAAAACTACTGCCAAGAAAGAGAATTTCATTAAGGTAAAAAAAAATAATTAGAAAGGTAAAAACTACTGCCAAGAAAGAGAATTTCATTAAGGTAAAAAAATAATAATTAGAAAGGTAAAAACTACTGCCAAGAAAGAGAATTTCATTAAGGTAAAAAAATAATAATTAGAAAGGTAAAAACTACTGCCAAGAAAGAGAATTTCATTAAGGTAAA